>NC_053400.1:15410500-15708500 GCF_016859285.1 Xiphias gladius
GAAAACAGGAATCTATTTTCAGGTAAGAAACATGTTAATTTTTTTTAAATAAGACTTTTCAATGTTACAGTATGTATGAATGTGCATTTTTTGTGGTAAAAAATTACAGATTGGGCCTTTAAGTATTGGGATTTTTATTATTCATGCAAGCGCACCAAAATCTCTTGCTTTTCGTCTTGCTGCCCATTCTTTGCACCCCACTGGTTTCTAGCAAAGTAATGGCAGAATCAGCCTAATATTTCACTGAGGATACTTTCTAGCTGCTGTGATACTACAGTATTTCATTCTCTTAGCTGCAAAGTCATTCACTTCCATTCACACACACACCAATCTCTTGTCTGTCTCAACAAGGTCCTCCCCCTCCATTCAATGCCCAGTCAGGGATTGGTTGGCAGGAACAAGCCCGACCCTCCTCTCTTGTGTTCTGCTTTCAGAAAGTACTGCTTGCCAACATTTGTATGTTTTCATTCATATCTTCATGTATTTCATTCACGTGTCCAGTGATGCATGGGTGTGTATGGGTGCTCTCCACCTGCTGCGTCTGTGTTTTCTCTCTGTCAACCCTCTACCCCCATCATCTCCCTCTCCTCTTCTCCTTACTGTATTTATCCCCCTTCGAGCCTCCTCCCTACTCTCCTTCCTTCTCCTCTCTTTGCTGTGTTACTCCCTCCCCCTCTCAGAGTCTCTCTGCTCTCTTGTCATTGGGTGCTGTGTGGGGTGATGGTTGTGGTTTCTGTCGGTGATGTCCCCAGAGCGTGTACCGGCTTACTGCTTCAGAACTGCAGAACCTCATGGTAATGTAGCAATCTCGCAGCTCCTCTATATTAGATTAGATTAGATTAGATAGATAGATAGATAGATCTGTTAATCGTTGCTGTGGAAGTAATAGTACCATCTGAAGTGTATATCATGGGACCTCTGGGAACCACCAACTGCTGCCTGTAGCTGCCACAACTGGACTGGGATTGACACACTGAAGCTTTGAAGTACATCAGTTCCATTTTGGCCAGTTTTCGACGAGTCATCGTCTGACAGTCCAAATACAGGACCAGAGCTTATACTTATCCTTTTTTGGACCAGACTACTGCTTGCTGACAAGCTGCATAACCAAGAATCGTCACTCTGCTTCCTGCTGCTGAGGTGAGATGCAATAACTGCATGATAACATACATGTTCAAATAATTATAGAACATTAAGGACAATTATGTGAGATGTGTAGTTGGTATAATTACAGCCTTCACATATACAGTAGTGTGTGTACCGCACATGCTCTATTGATCCTACCTTCATTTTTTTCCCCTAAAATCTACACTTTATCGCTTCTGATAGTTACTCTTGTTCTCTGCTAATCAAAAGAATTGTAATAAATCACTGCATCAGAATCTGTGTGCACAGCAACACTCCAATTCCAGCAATGCTGCAGAATGAAAGGGTGGCTACTATGAAGGAACAGCAACATGCCCCTATTGGTGGAGAGAGGTTCCACTGAAGAATACTGATTGGTTGGTCCAGCTGTCGGTCATGTGAAAGGGCGTGCTGCTACAGTGATTAAGATGGTCCTGTGGTACAAACATACCACCCTGGAATTGGTGTTGAGTAGTGTGTTTGTTTAGGTGTGGTTCAGAGATGATGGGAGACCAGAGAGAGAACAAAGTGGAGAAGTGGACCGAGGGTTGGAGGAGAGATGGAAAAATGATGCAGAGAGAAAGTGAAAATGAAGGTAGTTGCCTACACAAGGGGCAGAAAATGTATGAACAGCCCCCAAACAGCACAGGAAGTCAAACCTGCAGAATGACAAAATGATAAAGAGGCTTACATATTTATTGATACTGTGTCATTAATAGGGAAGCAAACAGGTAGCAGAGTAAAAAAAAAAAAACAGTGAAAGTCAAATAATGAGTAGAATAGAGGATCTTAATACATACAGATACAGATAAATTGAGTTAGGCAGAAAACAGTCAGGTCAATATGAAAACAAATGCCGAGAAAAGAAATGGACATCATCATCAAGGCAGGAGCGGCCTGAATTATGTTTTCTCTGCTGACTGAATTTAGAAACAGCCATTCAGAGAATTAACTCAGGCAGCATACAAACAGCGAAGGAGTGTACGGATCTGTGAGAGCAGTCATATGACCCTGGTCAGCCCTAAGCTATTAGAGAGAGAGAGAGAGAGAACGAGTATGTCACACAGAGGAAGAGAAGCAGAACGACAGACAACAACAAAAGAAGAAAAAAAGCAATGATCACAGTAATGCAGTGTGCTGTAGGATCCGTGCTACAACGGTTTGTCTTGCTATGTGTGGTTATGGATCTAACACTGTACTGCTGTTGTGGTTGGAGGCTTTCACAATCATACTATGGTGAGGTGGAGGCCCACTGGATGCATTCGGCATAAGCTGCTACTCAGAAAAAAAAGGTAAAATGCCTTCTGTTTGTTTAGAAAAAAAATCTCATTAAATCAAGATTTACTAGAGTTTAGTAGAATGTCTGGGGACCGAACTTTGGCATATATTATTTATGACCGTGAAGGGCGGTGTGTATGTGCATTATGTTTTTATGGGTAAGTGAGGAGATGGGAAGTAGAGAAATCATGGTCTCCATTACACAAGTACATTTTGAGGAAATGTAGCAGTCTGATAACCAGATTTAATTTCATTCATTCATTATATTTTGATTGCTGAATAAATTGGAGATGTGGGTAGCACTTCAGTAGTCTGGAACTCGGCTTGCTGTGTGGATGGCTAGTTCTTTTTCAAAACAGCTTCTCTTGTCTACAGCATAATCATGCGCATCTGCACATCCTGGTGGGCCAACGAATACACGGCATCCCTGGTTTGTGCCTGGCCACACATGTTTCAGCATTTAACAAACTAGCAAGGTCTGGCAATGTTATCCTTAAAGTTATTCTTATTTATTATTAGACGGAGAAGAACTTGTATTTCATAAGCATTTGTATACCCTGAGTAGTTTGCTGATGATGAGGACTCTTCATTAATCTCACCATCTTTATTGTCTCCACTGTCTGTTCTGTTCCAGGCATCCCTGTCCAGCTCAGCAGAAGCCCAGCGCATCCTGAAACTGTGGCTAAGCCAGAAGAAACTGGAACACACCATATAGGTCCACCACAGGTACGAGGGAGGGTCATCTGGGGAATCAGAATATCCAAGGAAACTTGACCGTATCACAACAAAACAAAACAAAAAAACAGACAGGAGTGCACCGCCTCAGGACTCAGGGATCTGCCTGATCTACTAACCTCTTTGCAACAAGGCAGGGGACAGAGGAGAGTCCCACTCATCATGTACTCCCCTCAGAGTCTTCACCGCTGGGGCATAACTCATAGTGAGAGCATGGAGCGGTTAGCCTACAACCAAGGTAGGTTGAAAATTGCTATTTGAAGGAATAACCCTAAATGGACCTAAACTTTATAGATATTCAGTCATTTATGTGTGATCCTGAGGCCTTATTTCAGTGAGAGTTAATGGACAGTGCCAATGATTAAAGGAAGTGTCATGTTTGTTTTGCCAGTACACTGATGTTCTTCATACTAAATGACTGACTATATGAAAATCAGAAGATTGATCAATAATTAAAATAATCATTGGTTGCAGCCCTAAAATACATGCGGACTGCTGGTATCACCTGAAAACTTAAGTTTCCAAAGCCTACCCACCCTCGCTCTTTTTATCTCCTCCCTCCTTTTTACTGATGCCTGTGTGGGTGTTTATTTTTTCCACTGTTATGCTTCTATATTCTACTAAATTCTGTTTTGCATTGGTATTTAAAATTTTTCCTCTGTGGGTTCAACATATTACACTCTACAGTACGAAGGGCCTCAGCCAGGACTTTGAAAATGAATTTTTACTGTTTCAGCGGGTCAAAATGGAGCTCTTATATACAATGCTTTTTATATACTGTTCAGTAGTTTAATCTATAACAATCGTATAACACTTTACTTTAATAAATGGCCTTATACACACTATTTAGCTGTAAGCACATATGAGGACATTTTTAAGTGTTTAGCAATGTGCAGTATTTGTCAACAACTATAACTTCCCCTATGAAGACAGTTTTTTATATTATTATAACTGTGTTTTAATTTATTGTCATTTATTATGCACCAGCCTCCACTTATGGGTGCCCACAGGAGGAGTTACAGTTGTTGACAAATACATTCATAAACACTAATATCCGCTTATAACAAAATACATTATAGTGTGTTGTAAACCATTTTTAAAATGTTTATATAGTTCTTATAAATGCCAGATCGGGGGGCTTAAAGTAAGGTGTTACCATCATCTTTTTTTAAACGTATCATTTTTCATATGTAAATTCTCAATTTGATAAGTAACTGTAACTGTCAAGATAGTGTAGTGGAGTAAAAAAATATTTTCCTTCAATTGTGTGGGTAGCGCAGCCGTGCAGTTCTCTCTTCCAGCAGCAGGGGGCGGCCGGTCCGCAACACAGCGGCCACTAAAATCATTACGTAGTGCTGCCTTTTGTGTGCCTTGTGAGCCTTTTGACACCGCCCCTCCGGAGGGTGCAGCGGGACCGCCAGGAGCCAACTATCGGTTAGGTCTGCAGGCTGTAAACAAATCTCCACCACGCCACAATGTACGGTAAAGACACATTTCCCGAGCAGCAGGTCTCCGCGCTGTCGCCGCCAATGCTAACGTTCACCATGTAGACCGACGACTACGTTTACAGCCCGGGAGCGTTACGACGGTTGATTTTTGACACGGTGGCCGGACCTGTCATTGCTTTGGCCGTTGGTATCACAGGTATTTCTACGCTACGGTTGTCATGATGGTCGCCGGGTGAATTGCTAGCTCAAAGCTAGCTCGCTGACGGTTAGCAAACCGTATAAATCCGTCTCTTTTCGCACGGACCCGTACTAGCTACAATCATTTCAGAGGTACATGAACATGGCATCGCCCACAGAGCACGACCTGGCTCTGTCTGAAGCGGACAGCAGCAAGGAGAAAGCGCAGGTGTTTGGGATTCTGAGGCTGCAGGAAGAGAAGTCTGGTGTGGGTGACAAAGCTAACAGTAGCAGCACAGGGAGAGGTGGAGGAGGTGGTGGAGGAGACGGGCGATGGCAGGCTCCTATCTTCGCTTTGGCCAGAAAAGCATCAGAGACCATTTCAGGGAGCATTCACGTCCTGCCGAAAGTGTCGGAGCACAGGACGTCTCTGCCAGGGGACTGGACCGTCCAAGGTAGAGTATGGTCAGCATCAGCGGACGTGAGGGGAGGGAGGGGCGGGGGTTAATCATGAGTGGTCTGATGACACCCAGTTGATCATAACAGCTCTGATGACACACAGTAACTGATTGTTTTAGGGACAGATGCGGAAATGTGACCCTTAACCCTGTGCTCAGTCTCTCTTTTCCCCTTGAGATGTTCAGGAACAGACAGTCATTATCAGTTGATAATTGAAGCACAGTTACAGTAATAGTTTCTGCTGGTGTGGTGGATGTAACGGTGTGACCAAGCTACTTCTATCTCCTCTCGGGTTGATATCTAACATTATCTCACCACTGTCTGTGTGGCCGATTGATTTTTCATAGATCAGCTCTGCTCTCATGATTTGACGGTACACCCTCTTCTGTTGGCAGTGGTACCGTCGCTGTGCTGTTGTTTTATACCAGAACAAAACTTTATTGCCTGATGCGTCACATACTGCACTGATGCAAATGGGGGGAAAAAAACAAACCCAAAACTTTTAATCTTTCTTTTATCTTAGGGGTTACTACAATTTGTGCACTGTGTTGTTGTGCTGTTAGCTGTGTCTGTTTTTGACCTTGATGAAAACTGCAAAGCCAGTAACTGTGTAGCATATGCAACAAGAGCTCTACTGTGCATCTGTCAGTGTCTGCCCTCTGCCCATCAGCTGGCATCTCTCTCTGCCAGGTTACAAACTCTGGACCTGGAGATTGGAAGCATTAAATACCATACTGCATGTCTTATTTTAATTCATTGATTGGTTTTTTTCTTCGTCTGTTCAAAAGCAGTTATTTCCAAAGTTATAGCTGCAGTGTTGACATACTGGATTTGCTACCATCAGGCAAAGTTATGTTATCATGTTCTCTCAACAGTTGCTAGCAAGGCAAATATCTAGAAATGTTAGAAAAATTTAGTTACTGAGTGTCACATTCATTATTGTATGCTAATCAAATCCAGGTTTGGAAGAGTGATCTCACTTTGTTAACAGATTTATCATATAAATTCCAATCTGTAAGGGTGGACCTTTCTACTATCCATTTTTCTGTGGGACAGCACTGACCTGACACAGAAATGTAAATGTGCATTCGATGTTTGGGGTGGATTCTGCCTTCACTGCACTTGCATTACATTTATTATACCTCCCTACAGTTAAGTGTGATTCTGATAATGACCAGTTGTAAGACATCAACTTTGCTGATTGACTCAGTTGTTCTATCCCTCAGTTAGAAACATTACAAACATACTCAGTGAGTTCAGTGACAGTTGACATTTCTGTATTATAATGATAGTAATGATAATAATAATAATAAACTTTTTATACCATGTGTAAAGAATGATGATTTGCTGAAATGATTGTGTGACCATCCCTTGAATCCTGACTTGAGTATTTTCCATATATTTTAATTTAAGTGTTAATGTTTGGCTTTTGTCCTGAAGCCATGCGAGACCCTATGGCCATGGAGCGAGCCAACCTGCTGAACATGGCCAAGCTGAGTATTAAAGGGCTGATCGAGTCGGCTCTGAGCTTTGGACGAACACTGGACTCAGACTACCCGCCTCTTCAGCAGTTCTTTGTTGTCATGGAACACTGTCTCAAACATGGTCTCAGAGGTAAGAAGGAGCAAGCCTGTAAAATGGTGTCAGGTGTTGATGTGGCTAAATCTGCAACCCCCTTACTATTAAACTTTCATGTCCAAGCAGCAGAAGTGTGTTTGTGTTTGCCTTCCTAAGTATGTGTCGGACTGTCTTCCTCTTTATCTCTGCTTTCTCCAGTGAAGAAGTCCTTTCTGGGCTTTAACAAGTCTCTGTGGGGTCCTCTGGAGCTGGTGGAGAAACTGTGTCCTGAAGCAGCAGAGATCTCAGCCTCTGTACGAGACCTGCCTGGACTTAAGTAAGGAATACATTTCTATACACATGTGTTCTCTCATACAATTTGACCTAACATCCTGGTGGAGGAACATGAGCCAGAAATACTGCACATACTCACATGCATGAGTAACATGAGAATGTGACCTGATCCAGATCAGGGAAGTACCTGAGTGTGATTTACTTTCACTTCACCTTTCCTCTCCCTGCTGCCGCGCTTCTCCCTTTTCCTTATTTCTCTGCTTCTTTTATTAGCCTTTTTTCTTTGTAGAAACTGGTGTAGACACATTTTCCATGTGTGACAATCAAGTTAAATGTTAAAACTGAGTTTGAAATGAGTCATTATACTGTAAAATTCGGGCAATAGACACCTTATTCGACACCGGTATTAATAATGGTGCAGTACTATATTTACCGCTTGTGACCTTGTTTCAGTGTAATCTACTACAGCTGTGACTATGACTTACAGAACAAATATGTTGTGTTGATTGTGCCCAATGTGCCTGGTATGTCAACATATCAACATCAAAAACCCTACTGGTGCATATTACCGTAAATATTCAAGTTTTGTGCTCTAGTGGCTGTAGTAAGCAGGCTGCTACTCACTCTCGTTTATGCACATGATTTCCATGTCATACTTTACTTTGTTATTCAATCACTGCATACCAGAGTTTCCAGGCAGGGAATCAAGTGAGTAATATTCAGGTCTCGTCTGATCCAGCAAAATGGGGAACAGTTGTGTTGTTTTAATGGAGAGCAGAGTCTGTTTCCTTTGGTGGTGCTGAGTCAGACCAACAGACGTGTAGCAGAGCAGCGTTTTTGCAACACCGAGTATGAACCCAAAAGTTAGTTACAGCACAGTGCAGACTGTGCCTTCTAGTTTTTCTCTAGAATAATGTTATGTAATAAAAACCCAGTTGCAGTCACTTATATGTCAATGAGGCAAAGAGGGGTAGGGAGTAAGGGTGGAACTCCTGAAAAGAATGACCATTTAATGTGATGAGCCCACACAGCTGTAGATTACATGAAACATTCACATCAGGGGATATATCTTTTGAAAAGGTTATTGTTATAAATTAAACATAGAATTGGTAGTTTGAAATTAGATGAATATGTTGTTCCCATCTCACAGACACACACAGGAGACAGGAGACAATATCAAAAAAAAGAGGAAAAACTGAAGCAACAAAGCACATTGTCAGACTGATCTAATCATGTCCCAGCACCAAAAGCCTAAGACCCTCAGAACTTCCTAAAAATATAACCTTATCACTGGTGTGTGTGTTTGTGTGTGTGTGTGTGTGTGTGTGTGTGTGTGTGTGTGTGTGTGTGTGTGTGTGTGTGTGTGTGTGTTTTCCAGGACTCCGTTAGGCAGAGCCAGGGCGTGGTTGCGTCTGGCTCTTATGCAGAAACGGCTGGCTGATTATCTGCGACTACTCATCACCAGGAAAGACCTGCTCAGGTACACACGCGTCACACACACACACACGAGGTGTATGGCAATAGGTACATTTCACTTGTTTTGCAAAATATACATGTTGTATGTTGAGAACAAACTTCTATTACAAAAACAGTGTATGATAATCTTGTGTATCTTCCTCCACAGTGATTTCTATGAGAATTCAGCACTGATGCTGGAGGAGGAGGGAGCAGTGATCGTGGGCCTGCTGGTGGGCCTGAATGTCATCGATGCCAACCTTTGTGTCAAAGGCGAAGACCTGGACACTCAGGTAACCACTTTTCTGAAACCGTATTAGACCATTTGCCTAAAAAAAGCACATTTACAACGGCCATTAAAATGGCGTCTTAATCTGGGTATGCCATCTGGATTAGGTAAATCTGATGATGGGGTTGTATTTACAGCTGGTATGCATTATTCTCTACATTCTCTTCTTACTATGATTTATATGGAACATACTAAGCAGAGGAGTGCATTTACCTATTATGGCAACAAGACAAAGAATGTTGCTCTACTTCCTGTTCACTGACATGAAATGTTTTATCTGCTGTGACTCTGGTTTTGGAAAGCAGAAATGTAGAGAAGAATTGTCTCTTTCATCATCTCGGCATCAGGCAGGTGGAGAGCAGATGCTGTGGTGTCATGTTTCTATTCCATGGGTGGAGACTTTGTCCTGAGAGCAAACACATTTTCTCATTAACGCAAACACCCTGAGTTCACATCTGACTCTCATGTGGCTGAATGTGATCTAGTAGTAATGTGAAGTAATAATGATTTGTTTGTTCAGATACTGTCATATTCTGACCATGAGGTGAGGATTTACACCTTGAATCGCGATATGATAATCAGAGATTTTAATTTTAATGCCAAAACTCTAAGGATTCTTTTATATGAATGTAGATAAACTAATTGTAACCCTCACCACTTACAATTTCTTTCATGATATATTGATTCTGTACTGTTTTGTTAATGGTTAACTGAAAAATAATTTCTATAAGCTAATGCAGACATACCACTATTGACATCTTATAGTTGCTAACTACATATAAATTGTTTGACATCGCTTTCATGCGTGAAATTGGGTTTTGTTTGTTTTGACTGAGTTTTACTTTGTGTAACCAAGGTATTCAAATGATTTTTAACATACTCAATTTTTAGGTTGTTTTGGTAGGTAAGAGGTAGGTACTTAAGACCTAATGACTTGTTTCACCAAATCAATGGTTGTAAAGACGCTGCTTTGAAGTACATGCTGCCTCCCTCAGGGAATGAGCTCAGCTAAGTTTTTACTCAGTTTTTTATTTTCTAAAGGTCGGAGTGATCGACTTCTCCATGTACTTGAAAAATGACATTGATGATTACAGGAGTGAAGAGAGGTATGATCAGTCATTGCTTTCTACTTTATTTAATATGCTGGGTTTCTTAGGCCCCACGAATGTGATGCAGAGCTCTGTTTTATGTCTGTTTCCATGGCAACAGGAATAGCCAGATAGCATCCATCTTGGACCAGAAGAACTATGTAGAGGAACTAAATCGACAACTCAAGTAAGACTTTTTTAAATTGAAAACAGACCTGTCTGCAGAGTTTGCCCCAGAATTCCTGGAGACTGTAGTTTTATGAACTTAAAAGAAGTTCAAGGACATTTCAAGGAATGGAAGTCCTGGGTTTAAAATACTGTGTATTTTTTTTTTTACCTAAACAGTGGCTGATTGAGACGGATGGGCATTCTTCTTAATTTCTACCTCACATTTTGCTTTATATCTGTTGAAAGTCTGATGTGTGAGTCATGTTATGATGTCTTGAGTCAAAGACAGAGGGCTGAAAAGCTGATTGCATGTTAAAATAGATCCAGACAGTTTAGATTTGAACTGGTCTGGTGGTTTCAGAAATGCCAGTCACGTTTCCTCTTTCAAATTTTATTCTTCTCACAAACCTGGTATCTCCTTTGAATTAACTTTGATTGACCTGCTGCCTTAAATGTATCTTTAGATTTAGTGAATTGTTATTCAAATTTTGCTGCTGTGATAGAGCTAAAAACCAGCTGATACATAAATTAGAAAGGTTATTGTAAACAAACCTCAAAATACCTCCCCTCTGAACATAAACAAAGCTAAACATGGCACTTCTGTATTGGTGCTGTGGTATAATTTATAATTTTAACCCCTCAGCTGTGATTGTACCACAACTAGTACAATCGCATATTCCTATAAATGTTTGCACGATAAATTCCATGAGATTCCAAATGAACAGAGGTTGATTATAATTTCTTTGTTTGTGTGTGTTTGTATGTCTAGCTCCACAGTCCATGGTCTTCAGGGCAGAGTCGACTCTCTGGAAAAGTCCAACTCTAAACTCATAGAGGAGGTGAGACTCACACTCAAAATATCTGTATATCTTGTATATTAGAGTGAAGATGAAAGTCAGCACCATAACCTCAGTCGCTAAAATGTGTTCATGTGTACAGAACAAAAATTCGAACTGTCCTAACCACTTTTGACTGTGCCATACATCTTTACTTAATGACTGAAATGCATCGCGCATGTTAAACTAGACAGCAAAGGATCATAATATAAGTTGGATTGACCTGCTGTTACTGGCATGATTGAATCAATCTCTGTCGTTGCACGTTTCTAACTGTATGTATGTGCAGTTAGCCATAGCCAAGAACAACATCATCAAACTACAGGAGGAGAACCAGCAGCTGAGGAGTGAAAACAGCCTCATTCTGCTTAAGGCACAACAACATTTAGAGGTACACAGTCACACGTGCACTCGCTCCTGTAGGATTTTTGCAGCTAAAACAGAAATCAAAACTTTAGATGTAAACCTTAAAAATAGTACCAGTTTGGTCCACAAACTGATAGAACTGATGCATGATAATGCTGACATGTTGTTTTCTCTAGGTAACCCAAGGTGATGTGTCAGTGGAGAGAGACACATACAAGCAGTCTCGTCAGGGTTTGGATGAGATGTACAACGAGGCTCGGAGACAGCTGAAGGAGGAGTGTCAGCTCAGACAGGTCACACTATAGCTGCTTGTGTATAAAAAATTGCATGTGCTATACATGCTGACTGTACAATAATTGGTTATACACTTATCTTTGGTTTATTTTTAGGACGTGGAAAATGAGTTGGTAGTCCAGGTGTCAATGAAACAGGAAATGGAGCTGGCCATGAAACTTCTGGAGAAAGATATTCACGAAAAACAGGTCAACATACATGTCACATTCCTGACTTCCCCCTGTCTTCCTATTTGACACCTAATCTATTTACAAAAAATCAGGTTCTAAAAGTAGAAAGAAAGGATGCTCTAAGTCTCCAGAGTGACTTACAGTAACTGCACCAACTGAATAAAATAACAAAACATGAAGATTCGACAATGTACGAAGAGTACAAGACTCATGGGCTTTGTTAATAGTGAGGCTGAATCAGTACTTTTTGGGATATATTTAGAAACAAACATTTAATTATGATGATCCTAAGAACATTGCTGTCGGTCTTCAGACTTGGTGTCAGCTTTAGGTGGAAGCTGATAATAACGAGCCCTTCGGGGGCACTTACTAAAAGTATAGCACCAGCCTGTACCGTACTTGCTCACATGGAGCAATAATAACTTGCGAGGTCTTGTGCCTTTCTCTCTGGCAGCCCTGCCATTGTCAGGCCTCTCACCACCAACATGTGAACTCTGCAACATAAATAACCACCAGCTGACATTTGTAGCCAAGCTGTGAGATATTTTAGCTGCCAATGGTGGCTTCATCATGACAGCATTCTCAGGAAGCTGCAGTTTTTTACAGGTGAATCAGCGGTCAGACTGGGGGAAAATGGCAGCATCATTATCATGGGAATATTTGTGCTATGCGTTGATACATGCAGGTAGTCCTGTTTTTATTTCAGCTTGCGTAGTATTTTTATGTCTCAACGGCAGCAACAGCCGTGGCCGGAGCCATTATTTTTTCGGGTTGTCCATCAGTCCGTCCGATCGTCCATCCAATTTCATTCAACACGATGTCTCAGAAACGCCCTCAGGGATTTTTCATCACATCTGTCACAAACGTCCACTTGGACTCAAGGATGAACTGATTACAATTTGGTGTTCAGAGGTCAAAGGTCAAAGTCACTGTGACCTCACAAAACACATTTTTTGCCATAACTCAAAAACGCATACGTTAATAATGACACAATTTCACACAAATGTCTAATAGTATAAAATGATGAAATGATGACATTTTATGTCCAAAAGGTCAAAGGTCAGCTTCACTGTGCAATCATAATGTTCTGCAAAAACACTTTTCTGGCCATTATTCAATGCCATAATTCAGGAACAGAAGGGGATATTGTAATAATAAAGAATAAATGTATGAATGAAACATGAACGAGGGAAAAACATCCAGAATCACACTATAACATTGCGTCATTTCACTTCAGCTTGTGTCACTGCTGTAGGAAACCAGAGGCAGTCACATGACAGTGTGAACAGCACAGCCAGTACTATACCACAGCACAACTTAAGCCTTTTGCTTTTGATTAACAGGATACATTAATTGGACTGAGACAGCAACTGGACGAGGTCAAAGCCATCAATGTAGAAATGTACCAGAAGATGCAGGTACAGAAACAGACACACACTCATCTTCGTATCATCTGTAAGATGAATGAAGTAGAAATATTGTAATCATTACTTACTACTACTTATGACAGCCAGTAACTCTCATTTCATAGTCGTCCGATGAGGAGATGAAGAAGAAGAACGACATGATCAGTCGTCTGGAGGAGAAGACCAATCAGATCACTGCCACCATGAAGCAGCTGGAGCAAAGGTGAGGTTCACTGCCTGTAAAAGAATAGAACGCACTAACTAAAACAGGAAAATCACCTTGTCTCACGTCTTGCCGTAGTTCATCCAGCTGTCTAAACCAGGTTCTCTGCTGTTCTGTTAAAATCTTTTAACAGCAGTCTGTCCTTAATTTACCAGAAAAGACACAATGCACCCTTGGCAAAGTAAGTCTGACAACCTCGAAACCCTTTTAACTGCACTGACTGTAACACTGTAACACTAAATTTTATTAGAAATCAGTTAGTCAAGAATGGACTAATTCTCAGCCCAACCTTTCATGTTAAAAGAACTTTCTTTTCTCTTTTTCTAGAGCAGATGATCTAGTGCAATTTGATATTATTTTATGTTATTTTAAATAATTCCATATTAATTAAGAGTTCTGCATGGTCTAGTTGCAGCTAGGGTTTTTACGGACTTTGCAGCGTGGGATGTGATTGGTAAGTCTCTGTCATCTGCTGAGCTCAGATCACAGAAAATAAAAATATACTAAATATACTTTTAGTCACTGCAGTTCCAATGCAGGATTTCAGGGAGCCTCCACCTACATCATAACATCATTAAAATTTAATACATTTCTATGAAATCAAGCATTAACCTTCAGGGAAAATGAGCAGACACGCTATTTCACATTGCAAATGCCATAGTGTTTACTGAATGAGTGTCACTGTTTTTCAGGCCATCCCCCACTAACTACATTGATTACAAGACGAGCTATGTCAGGATTTACCCTGCAGATATTTTCATGCATGCTAGGTTCTCCAAGTTGTTGTATAAGTGCTCCATATCTGCATCTGGATCTGCCGGTTCATTGATACCTTATGATTCCTCCTCACCCCATCGTCTCCCAGCCAACACAGTCCATCCCTCCCCTCCTCTCTCTCATTGGTTTTATTCCTTCCATCCCATTTGCAATTGGTTGTGAATGTTTTTTGCTGCTGTCAAAGTTTATGTAGGCTGGTAGGCTGGTTTGTCTTATAGCTGAAAAGTCTAATGAAGAAGTTCAAAATGTTCTGATCAGAGCCAGTGTTTAAAATCAAATTATTTACCAATTCACCATGACATCTAATGAGACATAACCCCCCCCCCCCTTAGAATGTAACATGTCATTGACGTTAGAGAGATCAAACTAGTGATAACTACTGTAGGTGTTGCTGGCAACATAGAGCTTTCTTTCCATGCTTGAATCTCTCATGCTTTACAGTATAGCTCTGTGCACATTTAACCTGAAAATTCCAGTTTTTCTCCACTGTAGTTGTCTTCATTTGTCTGACCACAATACCTTTCTCTGCTTCTCCTCCCCACCTCCAATCATTACTCATACACTTGCTGTGAAAAGAGATGTATCCAGACTGCAGAAACCTGATCACAGTGTGAATCTGGCAGCTTGGAATTAGATTTTGATATTTAAATGTTTTTCATTTACACTTCCTGCTGTGTAAAAAGTCACTTAAAGTGTTTAGTGTAACTGCAGCCACGTAGAATTCTGATGTATTGACATCCTTTCTTCCTTCCTTCCTTTCTTTCCTCCTTCTTTCCTCCCTTCTATTCGTCTCTTTTAAACCATCCATCCAATCATCCACCCATTTATTCTCCCTTGAAACCTCCATGTTTCATTTATTTTCCTGATTTTATCCCTGCTCCTCTGTGCAGTGATAAGGACCTGTTAAGTCAGACCCGAACGCTTGCTATGTCATTTGTTAAGTGTGCCAGCACAGACACGGAGCACCAGTACAAGCTAGTCAAGGACATCTCCTTCTGAGGACAGACATGCACATACACACACACATGCAGACACGTGATTGCTTACAACTTAATGAATAAATGGACTTAACTTAAAGGAACATTCCTGTTTTTTTGCACATAATATTCAGATGGTTTGATGGCCTGAGCGCAGCCACAGAATCAGGTGAAGCTGGAATGCATTATTTTGGTCCTTTAGTTACTGAAACATGATCATCGTCAGCAGAGTGCTGGGATTCATGGAGACCGCCACCACATGTTTCATGATTTTTAGTTAAATTGCATTCATTCAACTTTAACGGCTGGGTTTCTGCTAAATGAGGATACGCTCTGTCAGTCTTGCCTTTTCTCACTTAGCGTCATCAAAGGCTGTAGCTAGTCAGAGAACTGTCTGAATATTACCTCAGTTATACTTTAATAGAAACTGAAAAAAGAAACATTTTAAATTAATTATACTACTTTATCTATTCACTCACATGCTCAGGCATACACACACACACACTCTCACACACACACACACACACACACACGCTACACATTCTTCCTGTCTCCATTAGTCAGTTTATATGCAGTATCAATGACAGTAAGATAATTGATTGTTTGAGCTCTGAATTGTAATTGAAGAGGCGTTGTTCACTTTGAGTTAGAATGAGTACAGTGAGCTGTACTGCTAGTATCACAACTACTGAGTGTTTTTATCTGGCAATCCTCAGAGCCACTAGGTGACAGAGTTGAGTCACTGTACTATTTACAGTAGGGACCGTAGAGAAGTTATTGTTACACAGTAGGGGCTCTGCTTTCGTGCCGGCGCACCGCGCAAAAAGCACTTTGTCACACAAGTGAACTGGTATTTTCCCACGGCTCACTCCTCCTTTTTGGAACGTCCCTCCCTCCTAATAATTTCCATACAGTCTCACAGTGGCATCCATTTTGGCTCTGCTGAGATTTTTGAGTAACTGCTTCTGTACTTGGCTGTCTGTCAGCAGGGGGCATTTGTTTTTACCTTATTGCAGCCGACACTGTTCAGCTAGAAGCCAGAGCGCTAACATGAAAACCATCATACAACCTGGACAAAGTGTTTCTACAGCTGCCTGCATTTAATCACAGTTGGTGGTGTTCACGACAGATGTTTAGTCAGAGAGGAGTGTGCCACTTCATGCTTTTAACTTGTTGCCGGTTTGCTTTGCACGTGTTGCACCTCCTGACCTTCTTCTGACTGGCTGTAATGACCCTCGCTGTGTCTGAAATCAGTCCCTCATTCACTCACTCTCTCACAACTCCGTATATAATAGACACTCAATAATTTACTCCATAGTAAGCAGTAAATTGAGATTTTCAGATTACAAACCATCATCATTTTGTGTCATCAGTGGCGTGTGACATTATAAGATTATATAAACCAATATTTAGGCAGTATATAAAGCATACATTTCACACTACAAATTTGGACACCCAGAGAGTAAATATAGTGCACTGTACCTTTTTAAAAAGGGAGCGATTTCGGACACAGCACATCTCTTTCTTGCTCTTTGTCCTCCTGAAGATTCACCTCAACTGAAAAGGCTGTAAGTTTGAGTCAAGTTTTGTAGATGTGACAGCTCAGTGGGACCAGCAGCATTAGCTCAGTTCACGTGCTTTGTTTCTGCAGAACAGACAGCTGTGCCCAGTATAAAGAATTGTAGTTACACAGCTGTAAACCTCTGGAGCTTCTGTCAAGGGACCCTGAATGTGTTGTTATGTTTCATCTTGGCATATTTATTGACTTTTGTGACATATCAGGAAGTAATCATTCTACCTATTCTAACTCCACGTTCATAGTACTGTAACGCCTCTCAGTTTGTAGAAGAATAAAAACTCAGAACAGCTGTTGAAAACTCACAACTACTGTCTTTTACCACCGTGACAAATAAAGTTAGATGTTTTGAAAGTGGTGTGGTTTGAGTTTTTGGCCACGTTCAGAGTGGATCTTTAAGATCTTAAACTTTATTAAAATGCGCATATCCTGAAAACATGCTATGAAATAAGTTTCCTCCCTATGCAATATTATGTGAAAAACAATGAAAATGGCATATTTATTGAAATCAAAATACTGCGGTTGTGTAAAGTATCATCTTAAAAGACAACATGGTGATGCCATACTCCAGTTCCCTCTGTCTGAGCGCTCTCAGATGCTGCAATTGGTTAGTTTTTCTCTTTATTTCTTGTCCATTCAGTTGCTTCAAGGCAGTTTTCCCTCTTTGTTTTAACGTGTCTTTATTTTGGATTCATCAACCCTTTGTGTTTCTTACTGAGCTCTGTTTTGAACCCCCATAGTTCACTTCAACCCCTGCATCTCTTACGCTTTTACTCATTGGTGTTGTAACAGTGCAAATTACAACGCCACCCTTCACCCCAACCTTCTTCATTCAGCCCTCAGCCATCCCTCCTTCCTATTCCCCCAGAAAAACCTTACTTCTTAACCTCCCTCCTTACTTTCCATCCCCCTCACCATCTTCCTTTGTTCTTTTCGGCCTTCACTCCACCCCCACACACAGTTTTTTCTCTCCATGGTCCTGAGTTTGTCCCTGGTTATAATGGTGCAGATTACAGGAGGCAGAGAGGCACCGCACCTCGGCCGAGGAGGGAACCAGGCGCTTCAAGTTGGACTTTGCCAACAAGGCCGACAGCCTGCAGCGGCAGATTGAACACAGAGAAAGGCAGCTGTAAGAAAAACACCTCCTGACTGGTTGACTCATGCACACACATACGTCAACTCTTAAACTAGAAAACCTGTGTAGCATGGTACGCCTGCTGTTGATGTTAAAGCTCTCCTCCCTAGAACTGAAACTTGTCATGGCCCTAATTCAATTAAAACCGTTGGACACATTGCACATCTCTCTTAGTAAAAGTCTATAATACAAATATAAATCAGTGTGCTCGGGCATAACCGGTTACTGGGTATCTCCCTTTTTCTGTTTCTGTTTGTCATCCTTACTCCTGTTTCTGGCGTTGCATGTTTGTGGTGCTCCTGTAGCCAGCAGCTGGAGACAGACATGAAGATTGAGAGGGAGTGGAGACAGACGTTACAGAATGATCTGGACAAAGAGAGAGAGACGGTGGCTCAGCTTAGCACAGAGGCGCTGCAGATCAACGGACTAAAAAAGGTGAGAAGGGAGAAAGAAAGAAACATACTGTGGATATAATATTGTACTGTATGTGATGCATGTCTTCGGTTGTCTGTGTTTTAATATTTTTCCAGGAGTTCCATCGTCTCCAGGATGAAAACATTCAACTAAAGACCATCTGTGAAGACCAAGAACAAGCTCTTGAGGAACTAGGCTCCAAACTCAGCGAGTATGTCTGCTTAAATTAAAAACGCTGCTCAAGCTGTTTTTACAGACACTTTATAAATGTTAGATTTGGAATACTTAATTCAATGTTAGAAGTATAACAAATGTTAGTTTTTGTGTGTTTTCTTGGGAAAAACAGTTAGCCCTTAAAGAACATGTATTCTAATAGGAGTAAAGTTTCACCTTAAAATGTGTTTTATCTCAAATTCTACTAAAAGTACTATGATCATGGAGGACCACATTAGCGTTTTTGTATATTTAGCTCATTTACAACAAATCACATTCTGTATGTTTTACATTCTTACAAACAAATAGTTTACAGTTCTTGAGAAAATGAAAAAAACTTTTGAAACCCCCCTAAATGAAACCAAAAAGAGAAGCTCTAACTTTTTTTTTTTTACTATTTTTAATTCTTCAATTAGAGGAAGAGCAGCCAAAAGAAAAAAAGGTTTATGACCTGTGATGGTTAATTTTATTCATATCATTTACCTCTACTGTGCTTTTCTTTTTGTCATCAGATCCAAACTGAAGATTGAGGACATCAAAGAAGCCAACAAAGCTCTTCAGGTAAAGCAGCAGTCAAAGAGATTAAAAATTTTTTTAGATTCGCAACATCTTGAATCTAAACCTTTTCTATCAGCAAGATGGTGTGTTTGATAAAATACTTTTTAAAGAACTTCAGTGAAGTAGAGTATGTTGTGTTGTGATTTGATGTGTGGTGTTGTTTCAGGGGGGTCAGGTTTGGTTGAAGGACAAGGAAGCCAGCCACTGCAAGCTTTGTGAGAAGGAGTTTTCCATCTCAAGACGAAAGGTCAGTTTTACAAATCTGTGTTTCCACACTGAAAGTCACGCACAGTCACAACTAGAGTTGGAAATGATTTCAGGGCCCCTTGTTTGTTGGTGTGGTAGTTTCTCCTGGGAAAATCATCAGGGTGGACGGAGGTCTCTGTGTGGCCTCTGAGTCTCTAATTTGAGATAATTGATTATAACAGGAAACTGGAAATCTGAATGTCCACCTGTCTTGCTAAATTTAATCTTAAATTACATGTCTCTAGATGAAATATATTAAAGTGTCCAGTATGAAAAGCACCACTTTTTGGTTATTTGGCATCCATATGTAGAATGAATGGCTGACAGAGCCACTTGTTTGAACAGCATATCATTTGTGCATTGCTGTAAATTATATACGTTGATGTGCATAATGCACAAAATGTTTTTGTGATGTGATAATCGTTGAGCATCACTCACCTGGGATTAGGGTGGGGAAGGGGGAGGAAGGATGTGTATTTGTTTTTTGTAAATTTTAAAGTAATAATTAAAGAAAATTGCAGACTCAATTAATAGAAAATGAATCAACAGTAATTTGCATTTGTAATCCCAACACCAACATGACTATTTCTGTACTGAGTTTCTAACTTGTTGTGTCTGTCTCCAGCACCACTGTAGGAACTGTGGGGAGATTTTCTGTAACAGTTGCTCTGACAATGAGCTTCCTCTGCCTGCCTCACCAAAGCCAGTCAGAGTCTGTGACACCTGCCACGCCCTCCTCCTCCAGCGATGCTCCTCCAATCCAACGTGAGGGAGTCCCACACTGCCAGGACTGCTTCGAACGATCAGAGATCACACTCATAAATACCCATCCTCCAGGCCTCCATAAGACCCATCCCCTAACTTACCTGAAGTGAGTGTTTGCTGCTAGGAAAGTTTGCTGCATGAACGTGAAGGCCATTTGATCAGTCTTACTACAAGCTGAAGAAGAAAATATCTAAAACACACAGGCACCTCACAGTCATTTATCTTTCAGGCCCGTCTTCGTTTGCGGTCACAACTTTGTCTGCACATGATCTGTTGTGTTAAACATTCAATCGGTCATCCACCACTATACAGGCCAAGATTTCCTACTTGATAACCGACAAAAGGAAATGGAAATAGTAAGTAGTCCTTGGTCTGCTTTAGTATCATCAACAATCATGACATGCTTCTATCAAATCGGTTCTACTAAATAGGAATCAGTTATACAGATGAAACCATTTATTTACAATAAATTTAGAGATCAGTGACCTCAACAGAGAGTACTAATTTGGGTCTGTCCAAGTGTTACACTGGCCTGGCTTAGAGAGCTCAAGGAGGTGACAAGAGAAAGATTTCACTTTCCAAAACTCAGTATATGCGCAATACAATACAACAACGTTAAAACATAGTAAAGGGAACACACTGTCTGCATGGTGGTCACGTTAAAAAAGGAGGAACAACTTTACAAGAAACTGCAAGTGAAACTGCACTGACTGTGATGAGCACTGCTGCAGCTTAATGCAGATGTTTTTTTCCCCAGCCAAACCTACAGTCTTATGTGGTACTGCATCATAGTAATGTATGCATCGAGCCTCACACTGTATACAGTAAGTGTATAGCCAAACCTAATTTATAAATACTGTATGCTGGCCTTGTTACTGTTGAGTCTGACTCCAAAGCACTGCCCTTTGAGGTGGAGAGAAACAAACTGTAAGGCAGCATCAACACAGGCACGGAAGACTGAATCAACTTGACAGGTCAAATACAACTTCACTAGATACTTAACTGAAATATAACCTGGATATATTCTGTTTAGATCAGAACTGTGCGACAAAATGCAATTGGTCTCATTTTTTCAGTTCGTGTTTTAAGTGAAGTTGAAGCAACATGAATATATCTTCTACCCGCCATCATCAAAGGTCTTAGTACATAATAAAAATGTCCTGCTAGTGAGATTGGTACCCTCAAACATTTATATCCGGTGTGCGATGAGACACTTTTCCGCAAACTAATTCCAGGAACATTAATTGCTCCAAATAGGTTTAGCTCTGCTGATACAATAACTAGACTATTTCCCCATGTGGCTTTCCAAGGAACTGAAAAACTTAAAAAACATTTTTTTTTGCTATTTGTGCCTGTGTAAATGCAATGAATATCCCCTACTTGTGCTTCTCACGTTGCCAAAATGAGCCCTGTATTTCTACAGAGAGGATTTCTGTAGAGATAGTAACAGCCTAAAAGAACGGCCCAAAATATTTCAAAGTAGCAACACTAGCTTATACTGGCCAAGCAAGCAGTTTACATTAAAGGCACATTTCACTGTTTGCTTGAGACACTAATGAAGTGGATGCTGGTTTAAAGGACCAAGTGTAGCAACAGATGCCATCATTACATCTCTGGTAGCTCATTTAAATCAAGGTCTAGCTGGCTCTGAGGTTGATGAACCACTGACGGCTAGCTTACAACATGACCACTTCACTGAGTAGTTAGTGGTTGTTAAGAACAGACTTGAGTGTTACACGCTTCTGACAACATAGCCACAAAGTATAGTTAAACACTTTCCATCAAATATTACCTGTAACATAGATTAATTTGAAATCATTTATTTTGATTTAGTGTTTTATGTACATTAGTTTTTACTTTCAGTAGTCCAGGGAGCTTGTTTGAGCTTTCCCTGTTCACTTGAAATTAGTTGTAATTGGTGCAGATTGAGATGTTGTGAAGAAGCCACTTTTTACTGTTGCTCCATTCCTGAGAGGGAAAGTTTCAAACTCTAAACCATTTTTGTTCCTTTTTCTTAAATCAAGATTGAACTAATTCTGAGGACTGTAAAGTACACATTCTGCAGTGACGGGTTATGATAAAAGTTCAACTGCACATTCTGGTTTTGTACTTATATACAATGTTTACAACCTGTGATTTTTCAAGAACTGGAAGTATTCATTCCCATGAAGAGGCCTGAGTTCATTTCAGGAAGCGTTTTTCTTGTGTCAAATATTTATAAACTATCAAATTTTTCATAATTATTAAGTACTACAGGAAAATGTTTCTAAATTGCACCCAGGCCTGAAACACTTTGTGTACAGTGTTGCTCTAACAAATCTCCCAGCTTTCAGTGGGACTTGTACAGTGTTTATACGTCTCTATGCTGTATATACATAATGTTGATAATCACTGTGGCCCTTTAGCTTTAGTTTAATATCAGCTCTATTGCCAACAGTATGTTGCCTTGACTGCATAATAAATTTAGATTAAATCAAGTTACAAACAGAATGGTTCGTGTTGTTTACTGTCCTTTTAATGTAAGTGAAATTTTGATTTTTATCCTGTTAACATTTACTGTTGCTGCACTGTTGGATCTTTTTTCTGTGTCCAGCTGATGTCAGCCAACTCTATTTTGTGTTTTTGTTTCTCCGTTACACACCTCATAGGCATAGAATTCAGTCTTCATATATATATATATAGATAGATATAGATAGACACACACACACACACACACACACACACACACACACACACACACACACACACACACACACACACACACACACACACACACACACACACACACACACACACACACACACACACACACACACACACACACACACACACACACACACACACCTGTATTCATAACCATGACACAAATACCTCTTCACAAGTGATGCCAGAGTCAGGGAGACAGATGGAGAATTAAATATAAAATTTATTAGGCAAAATGTACAACAGCTGCATAAGCTATTTTACAGCTCAAATATAGAGACTTTATTTTACTTCCACTCTTTGAGAGTGGAATATAATATTCAACTTAGTTGTAAATGAACTGAAAACATTCATATAAAACACAATGGCTCACATTTATCAAACTTTTCAATGCAGGAAAACTAATCTGAAATCAGGTTTAAAATAGTTACAGGATGTTTAAATGTTCTAAAAATGAGTTTTAACCAGAATGAACAAAGATTTTAAAAAGTGTTGGTTTTTTTTTTAAATATCTGAATGTCTTACCTAAAGTTGCTTGTTTTGACATTGCTTGTCCCAGCTCGGCCTCCTACAGAGCATCATTTACTTCAACGCATAATCCAGGCCAAAGCAGTGTTACCATCAAGTGACCGGATTCAAAGTGACCATGCTCGGTCCTGGCACTGCACTGACAATCAGAATCTTTCCATTCTTCTGTATCGCACAAAATTCTACAGCTGAAGGTCTGCCTCCCTGCTGCCTCTGCACTGTTTTACATCTCCTGCCAACGGGTGAGCTGAGTAGCTGAGTAAGTAAGTCACTAAAAACTAACACATTCAGCTACTGCCCTTTCAATGCAATTCAAAACTCTGGGGAAATAAATAAGCATTTAATTTCTCTTACATCACCGGAGAAGATGTACTTAATGAAAAACTATACTTACAATATCCAACTTTAAAAATATAAGATAAACAATGAACCATCGACCATGTTCAGCACCTACAACAGCTCCAACATTTTAATATTGACAAGTTGTTTTGTTCTTCATATGCTTTTAGGAATGGGTGTGATAATAGTGCTTGTTAAGGTCATAGTTGGTCTGTTTGTAGTATCTTAGGTGAAGTTATATTACGACCCCACAGTAAAAAGTACAGCTGAGACATAAACGAGTGACTTCGTATTAGTTTTCCAGCTCGGAAACATTATTTGAGTAAATGTGGCCTAAAAGAGACGTGAGACAAACGCCAGGATGGATTGGAAGAGTGGGATGATTTCATCAGTATGCACCTCGCAACCCGCTGCTCCGTGAGCCTCCACCCCCTCCTGAGTTACCATAGTAACCACCGCTGCCACGACCTGAAAGAGTTTTGAAAAGATAGGTCAGTCTAAAAAGGATGCGATATTGTCTCAAGACCCTGATGACACTTTGTGACTTCATACAACTATAATAGAAAGAACCAACATCCATTAAACAAAAATTCTGAATGATGGGACACAAGCTTTTAATCACAGTCAACTGTAAAAATCTCAATGGATTATTTAAAAAAAAAAAAAAAAAAAATTATATATATATATATATATAAAAAAATAAATAAATTTGCCAATGGTAATCAAACTTTAAAATGCCTAAATGAAAATTGTTGATGAAAACTCACTCATTTCAGCTGCTCCGCTGGCTGTTGAGTTGAGAAACAGCTCAATATAGCGATGCTCTGTGGAAAAAACATTAAGTCATGATTCAGCCTCTTTAAGAACCTTTGTTTCTTCCGTTTCATGTAAATTAAATCCAGCTGGTCAACTAGTTTAAGTATCCTCTGCAACATCTCAAATACTGTCATGAAAAATAACTGCACACTTGTGTATCTTTAATTGTGTTACTTTACTAACAGGATTGTGTTACTTAAGGGTCTTTAAAAATTAATTCCAACACTAAAACCTGCACGTTGCTTCTTTAGATACAAGTGATCCACTCCTCTGCTATGAGTCATCAAGTAGTTTTGTGTCATGAACACTGCGCAATGTAGTGTAAAAAGAGTGGTATCACCAGGACCGACAAGGACCCACAAGCTGAAGAGGAAAACGAGAGGACATACGCATGTGGTTCTTGTCTTTGGACATGGCTGCCACAGCATCTTCGTGGGAGCGAAACTCCACATCTGCCTCTCCGGTCGACTTGCCGTTAGGAGCCACATCAATGTGGACCCTCAGTGGATTCAAAGGAGAGAAGAACTGCATGAAGATAAAAAAAAAAAGAAAACATATACACACACATATATGCACATGAACAGACAAACAAACAAATTGTATCCAACTGTCACAAAGTTTTTTTTTCCTGACTATCAAGATTCAGTGTTTATTCAAATGTATTAGCTGGTCTTAATTGGCTTCCTGACCAACATTATACAGAGTGAATACAACATAAACAGGAACAAGAAAACATAAACAGAAGCAGGGTTCACATGTTAAGTTCTCAACTTTTTAAGACCTTTTTAATAGAGCATATAATGCAATTTAATACCTGTTTCACAACCAGTTACTTTTTATTTTAAGACATTTTTCAGCACTTTCCAGCAGTGTATAACATTAATTCCTAAACTAATGCATCCTGGACCTGAATAAAAGGCAGAAAATTGATGGGTGGGTTACCCAATTTAAAAATGATTAATTCTCCTAAGTTAAGCTTTTGCCAAATTGACATTTCCATTATAAGACAATAAGAAGCCTAGCTGCAATAGCTAGCAGTACTGAATCTTTGCTGCAACAGGTCTGATGGTGCTTAAAGAAACTGCACAAAAATGGACTGAACAGCTTCCTGTGCACACAATCCGCTTTCGCAACAATCCCAATTTTAGTGTACATCTCCTAACAGCTTTACAAAACCATTTTACAACTAACATCACTGCCTACTGCGGGCAAGAGTAAATATTTAAGACTTCTGGAAATTAAATGTAAGACTTTTTAGTACATTATAAAAGGTCTTTTTTTTTGAGGAAACTAAATTCAATTCTTTTTCAGACTTTTCAAGACCTGTAGATACCCTGCCTCACTGTTTGAAATTTTTAAAGAGAAATAATAAAAGTAACTGGTCTCAGTGTGTTCTTACCTTAGCAATGTCTCCCTCTGTGGCACGGAAAGGTAGACCCCTCATATGAACAAAATGGCCGCTGTGAAAGCCTGAGCCACCATCACTTTGACCACCATAACCGTGGCCTCCCATCCCTTAGCCGAAACACACAAAAACGAACCCAGAGATTACCAACACCATCTTTACTGACGTAAAAGAGAGAAGTAATCTGACACATAACTTTTATCCATGAAAAGAAACAAAAAACAATGGAGAAGAATGAAAACATACCGTAGTTATTTATGTTTTTAAGTTACTAATGTTTCTTATTGAAGGTGTGAAATATTCATAGCTTCAGTCTTCAGCCTCCTATAAGAGGTGTTATCTTATTTTTGGGAATGGCAAGCCAAGATGTACAAAAGCCACTGCGTTACAAACCCCACTTCTGGCTCGATTTACTTATATAAAGAATGTAAAACTTAAAAATGTTTAGGTGTTGAAAACCTTATGATTTGCACCAAAAGGTAGTCTATTTGAAAGTGAAAACATGTAAAATGAAAACTGATCAAAATCTCCATTGTTAGAAAACATTTTAGCCTTTCAGCGGGACTGCTAGAGTGCATGCAATATGTCTAAACGCCAGAGTGTAAAAAGATTTTGGACTTCACCTCTTCCTCCCCTCTCTCCTCTCACTCGCTCATCAAACATGCCGTTGCCAAAACAGTAGTTGCTGAAACCATTGTAGCTGTCAAAGCCACTGTAACCTGGACACAAACACCAACACAGAGCAACTAAGGAAAGCTCAAACTCCAAGTTAACACACATAAAAAACATAACACAACTGAAGCTGGGGTCATTGGATAGTGAGACTTCTGCAGGCTCAGAAAAAAGAAATGAAGACACTTAATTTGGGCCAGCGAACCCATTAGTCAACCTGTCCACCATCAAAGTGGACCCTCAAGTGGCTCTATGATGTTGTTTATCTGTTTACACGTATCACTGCTTGCTATTGGTTGCACTGTTTTGTTGATAAATTGTATGACTTACTTATTATGACTTGAACTATAAACGGTTTCCCACTGCTACAAAAAATTAACCAAAATGAAACTGAACAGTAAAGCAAAAATGAACTAGCTAAGAGCAAAATCATTCTTTTTAATTATGCCTATTAATAGACTTAGAAATAGAAATTTAAGGTAGGCTTGTTTACTTAGAACAACTTACTGAATGAGTAAAATAAAATAATATAAATGTGGCTAAGGGACCATTCCATTGCCAACATTATTTGAAAATACTCATGACTGCTACTTCAACCGAATTAAAGTTGACATTTTGTCTTGCTTGAATCTCATTTTGGGATGGTTTTTGTGTTTGCTGCAGAATATTTGTCTCACATGATGATCCTTGATGTTTTATGTGTAACAGCACTAGTAAAACCAAAAACAGAACATGGGCTGAAGTCAATAAAAATGGGTTTATATCGCTTTCTGCAGCATCACATATGACTTTTCCTGGCCCACCAGTTCCAGCAATCATCAATTACAGCTGCAGGAAAACAAATATTTCTATACCACAAAAACAAAAAGCTGCTCACCTCCTCCATAACCTCCTCCGCTCCTCATGGTATCCATAAGGGTCCCACCGCGGCCAGGCCCCGGGCCAAAAAACCCTCCTCTCGGGCCCCCCATCATGGGTCTATCGTAGGGCCCTGGTCTCTGGCCTCCCATCCCCCGCCGGGGCAGCTCATAATAGGCTCTGATCTCATTACGGCTGCTCTTAAAAATCTCTATATACCTGTAATATGAGAGGCCCATTGGGTGTAGGGGGGCAGAAGAGAGGGTTAAGGTGTAGAAATGGCTCAGCTCAGGTTACATACAGAGATATGATTTACAGAGAGAGAAGATAAACACACAAAAAACAATATTCTAAATAGTGGTCTAAGTGTTTTAACCTGGAGCTGAGTGTCTGAATGACTGAACAACCTCAACAAAAATCTCATCATTAGCTGGGCTTAGGGCTGTAGTAGATGTTTACACCAACTTCACCTCTTGTTACTTACAGTTAAGGAAATCCTTACAGGGCTTTTAGGTGTTAAATTGATCATTTTAATAATTTATCACAGCAGAAATAGCTCTGATGCTTCAATGGTGGAGGCTACCTTGACTGTCCTCCGTTATACTTCTATGCTTAATCCCCTCTTCCACAGTAAATTATTTATATGATACATGTATGAAAGGATATAAAGAAAGTGCCAATAAATTGATCTAATATACCCAAATGTTGCTCTGACACCATTTGATAGAACTCCCAGGTCTTAAATGACCACCTGTAAAACTGTCTATGGCATAAAATGATCACACCACCTTTAACTTAAACATTAGATACATGACCTTTCATCCCAATTTTCAACATGTCACCATAATTACAATACATAAACCCATTAAATCAAATCCATTGGAATTTTAATAAATATTATATGGCCCACCCAATTAATTTACCATTTTATCATAATTATTCTAGCACACCAACCCATGCTTATCATTCAACCATAACAGAGCCCAACCCATTAATACCATAATTATTCTAATATAACCATCCATTAAATACTACAATAGAAGTCCAACCCAGTCCAGCCCGTCCCCTTCCCATCTGTCCCACCTGTGCCCTATTCTTTCCTTGTGTTTCCCCAGAGCCTTTTCTGCTATCTCCTTTGAGGCAAACTGCACGAAGGCTTCCCCTGTGCTCCTCCCCTGGTAGTCCACTGGCAGAGTAATCCCATTTGGCACGATTCTCAACCCTTCAACCCAAGCACACATAAATACATAGGTCGGTAGGTAGACTGATATAGAATGGATAGACAACACCCACTGCATCACTGGAGCTTTCAGCATTATTATACGTCATGACAGCGAATAAACAACAGCTATAGTATCTCATAAGACTGCATAGGAAAGGGGCATCTCAGAGGACTGAATTTACACTTGTAAAGTGCCCAGCAAGGGAATAAAACAAATACTGGCCTGGAGTCAGCATAAGCCACAGTATTAAAATGGATTCAGAGGAAATTTTTTCTCTGACACACTACTGAATTTACATCAATGTCCAAATTAATACTTATTTGTGCTGAGTGACAGATGATATAATAATTCTTTACTGTTGAGAATCCTAGAAAGAGGCTGCCAGTAAGCAGAATCACAAAACTGACCCCAGATCAGTGTCATAGGACAGTCTCCCTCAGCCAAACCAGCCCAGCCCATTCTATCATTTAACCCTCTTTAAGAGACATGATATCTAGGTCGTATAGCACAAACATGCTAAATAATGTGTTAACACTATTGTGGTAAAAAGCATGCTGACAATTCATTACAAGGATAAATTAGTCAACAGACTATGACTATGCTACAAACATACACCAGGCCTTTGGGCCATGACACATAAGACACTTGTGTGCAGATATGTAGTCCTGCCTACCTTGTGGACAGATTTTTGTAAATAAGGTACATTAGGTTTATAAATACCAATTTGTAATATAAGAGAAATCAATTATGTGAAAAATGGTGTGGAAAAAGTGTTGGAAAAACTGTCCATCTATAACACTGAATGTTGCTGTATGATGATGTTGTAGTGTCCTTTTTTGAGGCTGATCCAGTGTGAGGAAAGCATTATTCAAAGTGCAGGACTTTGGATTTTTCAAAATACAAATCAGTCAAATTTCATAATGGTGCTGTTTACGAAAGGGCCTTTAAATGTAAGTTGAATGCTTGTGTTTAATTTTTCTACAAACATTAAATTGCTATCAGAATAATATTCAAGATTATTCAGTATAATCCTTCTGTTGATTATAATCCTGTTGTAGTTGAAACACATGCTCATAAAAATGGAAAAAAAAGAATATCATTCTCAAAAGGTCAAATCCCCTCCATCTCTTTTCACGTAGAGTTCCCTCGCCACCTCCCCACGTATAAGGAGTACGGTCTGGACCTGCTCTACATGAAAAGTTCCCTCAGATAACCTCTATCACGATTTTGCGCTATATAAATAAAACTGAATTGAACTGAACTGAATTGTATTTCATATTGTTGCTCATTATTGAAGGCCCTGTGAAGCCTATGGAGAAATATTATCTGATAAAGAGCTGCACTCAGTGATGAGTAGTGGTTTTGTCTTGCACTGCAAGTTCAGAGCACATTCGCTGGCTGTAGTTTTGTTAGCACAACAGTGTGTCTGTAAAAACTATCCTTCAGATTAACATAAATGGTGAAATATCAGTACAATTCAATAGAGTAATTAGAAGTGTTCATGTACCTGAGAAGAACTGAACAATCTCCTCCTTGCTGCAGCCAAAGGGCAGGCCTCTAAGTCTCAGCATGCAGCCACTGCAGCTGTCATAGTCAGCAGGACCGCTACGTTTCAGCACCCAGTCCATTTCACTACGGTTTGACTTGAACACTGATTCAGATACACAGACAGATGGACAATGCGTAACAAACACATGTCATATATTATCTGAGTGTACTATTCAACTTAGAAAAATACACATTTTCATTAAAGTGTTATTCAAAGCGTATCACACACACACAAAAAATCTCAGAAAATTCAATCTGTATAGGGAAATCAGTACAGGAAAGCCAGGACACAAATCTTTACATGCATGGCAAACATAAAGGCAATAACATCTAAACAGCAAACCAATAAGATGTCAGCTACCGAGTAATATGCAGTAATATCACAGAATTCAGCAACTATTCAAGGAGAAAATTAACACAATAGGAAAAAAACTCACTGGTCCATCAGTCTGTTATGCCTGTTTATGCTGCTTACCCTCTATGTATCGGTGTCCCATGTATTTACGATCCTTGGAAAGGGCATTCTTGAAATCCTCTGCTGTTTTCAGTTCAATAAATGCCTCTCCACTGGGACGGCCTTCTTTAGAGTAGGTGAAACACACTCCGTTTACTTTCCCCACAATGTCACAGTCTGTAAATAAGTAATATTGATTGTGATTTCCTTAAAAGGATGCCTACTCAGAAAGGAAAAGTTCACATTAAAGGCTACAACTAGGTCCTATCTATTTTGAACTGTTTTGAGCTCCAGAAAATACAATCGAACTGTATACCATTTGCTGATTCACCTGAGATCCTGAAAGAACTCTAATGGCTGGAGTCATGTGTAATTTGAAACATTAAGATGAAGTAACAGCTCAGAAAAGGTGGAGAAACCCTAAATTTTGTAGGAGGGAGACAAGACTCTTTGACACAGTCACATATCAAATGTGCAACCAATTAAAAAATGAATAAATAAATAAATAAAATTCATGTTTTGTGCAGATTTTTACTGCATATCTGAGGAGAATGGTGTTGCAGCAGAGCCCTGATGTGACTAAAATGTCATGGATTTAGATGTTAAAATACTATTTGACTTTAACTTCCACAGTTAATAAAGATTCAGATTCGACTGTGATGCTTTGTGTTTACAGTTACTCTAAACACAATGTAAAGGAAAAGAAAGTTTAATGATGGATGAACAACCATAACACATCATTACAATTGCAACGCCACGCAAAACAGTTGAGTTTATCGTTTTAGATGTAATTTCACAGTTTTCTGCTTACCAACAGTGTTCATTTAATCAGAATCAGATTAATTGGCCAAGTATGTTAAGATACACAAGAAATTTGGATCCAGCCGATGGTGACACTCAGGCAATACAGACTATTTACAATGTGCATATTATACAATACGCAATATACAAGCAGTATACAGATTATATAGAAGACAAGCAATATACATCAAGTGCCATGCCTCATGCTGTTAAGATGTGTGTGTGTGTGTGTGTGTGTTTTCTAACCGGAGAAGAAACTGGCCACCTCCTCCTGCGTGCAGGACCAGGGTAGTCCTCTGATCCGAACCACGTAACCCTCTTCATTCAAAGACATCCTCACTGCCACAGAGAGCACAACACAGCAGCAAGTAATTCAATTACTGTGTCTGTGGCACTTTTACCCACAGCACTATGATCATTAAATAACACTGTGCCTCCACTATCCCCTGACCTCTTAGCACTGGTCATTGTGCGGAGTCCAGGTCAAAATTAAGAACAGAACAATTCTAGGCATGAGGTGTGCTTTTACAGACTTGCATTTAGTAACTTACTGCCCTTAACATTTGTCTGTCTGCCATTGCTATTTGGCTTATGGCTGCATTCACTAATAATGACGACAGAAAATATTTACTTTGTGTTACTTCTATTCGTACAACTGCCATTTGGAACAGAGCATCCAAGTGTGAAACATGCATGTCGCTCACAAATGTCCTCTGTGTAATAACAGAGAGCAAAATATACGTTTTCAAGAAGCTTGTATTAGTGTTATAAACAGTCCATTAGTTTCGCCTGTAGGATACTTAACAGTTGCCACTAAAAACAACAGTGTACTTGGAATTATAAACAGTATGGGATAACATTACAGGAAATATCTTTTAATTCAGCACTATAATGCAAGTTACTGCAACTGTCACAAGTTAAATAAGCTAACTTAACGTTTGTTACTTCCTCCTCCCAACTGTGACTGAAAGTGTTGGTAAAACCAAAAAACGTTTCAACTTCAACTCACTAACCTAAACCTTTCCAAACATATCCCTACAAGACGGCTTTTGTTCTTTAGTAAAGATGTTTCTTTGAAGTTCGCCAAAGGATATTTGTCAACCAGAATACAGGGTTAGCTAATGATGCTAACGTTTCTCTACTGGCAGCCTGACGAGCTAATGCTAGCTTGGTAACATTAGCAGTTAGCAGCTAAGGCTAAGGGTAGGACACTGACAGCGGTCAAACATTCGAGACAAACTGGTTCACTTCCTAAGGATCGTACGTTTTCACGGGGTATCAAAATAGATTCCTTCATAGAAAAATGTCAGACGTCAGTCAAAACTGTCTGAAAGCGGAGAAATTGTCTCACAGTCGCCTCTTGTCCCTGGTCTCCTGCTCCTGTCCCGAGCCTTAGGTGACACTGCCGACAAACCCGCTCAGGTATGCTATCGCGAGACTTTGACATATAAACGATAACGTTGATCAAGTTTGTTTATTAAAAAACAAAAAAAGATAATAGTAATGAAAATGACAACAATAACAACGACGACAACAATAATAGAGAAGAAGAAAAAATAAGCTTATACTGAAACTAGATATTTTTACTTACCTGTGACATATTGTAAATTGCTTCGAAGATTGGTTATTTAAAGTCAGTGGTGGAAGGTGAACTCAGATCTTTTAAATAACAGTAGCTATACAACAGTGTATAAATACTTTGTTACAGGTAAAAGTCCTGCATTTAAAATTTTCTTAAGTAAAAGTACAAATGTATTAGCATCAAAATACAGCAAAAGTAAGAGTGGATAACTCATTATGCAGACTGGCCCATTACAGAATAAGGTATATTATATTGTTATAATTACAATTATTGATGCATTAATGTGTACATAACTTTAATGTTGCAGGTGGTGAGGATGGGGCTGATATTGGTTATTAGTCATGCATGTGTGATAAGCAGAAATCATTTTCCATAAATCAAAATGTAAGTTTGACACTCATCCAAAACAATGCAGTTTGCGCCCTCAATTATAAACGGCAAATGAATTAACTGTGGCTGCATAACAGTTCAGAGCTCCACGTATGACAGTAAACACACTAACGACACGCTAAGCGCCTGACAACACACAAAACACACACACGCCGTTGAAGAGAGGTTGAAAATCTGGCAACCCTTGACGGTGAAAAGTTGACGCTGAGGGGATTCTGCTGGGACCAGGCCGACGGGGTCCAAAGTCCATCGACAGCAGTAGGCCGACAGTGTCAAACCCAGCCGTTTTGGCTGCCTCGCTGGAGACACTTGTCGGTTTAAAGCCGTTCTCATTTTTCATCCTGACCATGATGGAGATTCCAGTATTTATGGTGGATGCCTTCACTAACTTACCGTTCAAGGGAAACCTCGCGGCAATATGTCCACTCGTGCATGTGAGTAATGCACGGTACCCCCACTGCACTGGGGCCTGACAAAATGCGCAGAAAAGGACATCTAGACACTTCAAATTGCTGTTTCAAATTGTATATTTTGGTTGTTTTGTCAAACATCTCGGTTGTACCATCTGTTGACGGAGCGTTTCCAGTCGACAAAGTTGTAGTTGCTCACGTGTCACATAAAATTCGTTGTAAAATAGGTATAGCCTGAGAGCCTGACATACTCTCTACCTGTCTGTCTATACTGTATGCATGTACCGCAGAGTAGAATGATTATGTGTCACCATACAAGCTTTACATTTGAGTATTGTGTGTGTTTCTAACAGGAGCTGACTGATCATTTGTATCAGAAGATAGCAGCAGAGATGAACCAGTCAGAAACAGCTTTCATCACCAGGATCAAACCCTCTGACAGTTTCACTACAGGTCAGAGAATATCTGTTTACAATATGTCACTACTATTAACCCGTTTGTTTTTACAATTTATTATCATATATGACCCTTGTCTTGTCTTGAGGCTCTTTGATAAAACTGTTGCAAGCAATTCACTGGATCTTGGTAACTATTATACTATAAATCACAGTATCCAAAGGTCTTTTTTCGGTGAGATTTCAAAAGTTTTTTTCTACGTAATTTGCCAAAGTTTGGCAGTACTGTTATAAATTTTGGTCTTACTGTGTAAGAGTAATTGTACAGAGAGTCAAGAGTTCACCCTCTGATGACTGTCAATATCCACATCAAATTTCACAACAGATCAGCATATATATAGATAGATAGATAGATAGATAGATAGACACTAGGTGATGGCATTAATATGTGTAGCTGTGAGTAAAATACATAAAACACAGCAGACACAGGAATAAAAAAAACACAAACAGTGTTGCCGCTATTTGTTCTGGTGTATGCACAAACTGACAAAAACCTGTCCACAGCAGTCCGACAGGTAACGATGTTAAACCTAGAGCAAAGACTTGCATTGTTGGGAATGGGTAGAACAATGCAATGAGCTGTCAGAGTTAAAAATGCAGTGTGCAGTCCCTCTGAGTTTCACAAAAGGTTCGGCTACACAAAGAGGAACGTCCATGGCATTTACAGGCAGCTTGAGAATCTCCTGAATGCATGTAAACATTTCAAACAACGTCACCATATACAACCAGAGAATAGCTCTCAGGCTTCAAATTATTTCATGAAGAAGCTAATGTCATATATACACCTCTAGCAGACTATAGTAACAAGCTGCCTTACAATTAACTTTAAGTCATTAATATTTTTAAAAAGCAAATGTACAAAATAAAACAAGTTAAAAATAGTCGGTTTTAAACAACACATTAGTCATTTAATTTAACCACAGATACTGTCTATGTCTTTATAACAGGATAATATAACTCACGCTGTGTCCCACATTCATACTACATACTAATTCTATACAGTATTTACTACATAATAAACACAGTACAGTGTTTTAGCAGTTAGTATACAAAAATGTCAACATACTTCACTGTTTCATACTAAGAGGGAATTATACAGTTTGTGTTACTTTGGACAGGCAGACAGAATGTTTATTTTTTTTATTTTTAAGATTTAATACTTATTTTTTGTTCCCAATATTTTTTGGAGATGTTTCACCACCACCCACAATTTATTATTTCTCGAGAATTGTACTCATAAATGCTAGGGCTTTGTCGACAGTTAGCTGTAGAGTAAACTAACATGTACAAGTGCTGTGTGTGACAAAGCACCTGTCTGAAAATGCGATGTGATTAACAGGATCAAGGTTCCGTCTCCGATGGTTTACACCAACCACTGAAGTGAATCTGTGTGGTCATGCTACCCTGGCTTCTGCAGCAGTGCTGTTCCAGTATAAGCGTAAGATAGAGAGCAAACACACACACACAGACATGAAAATCAAGGTTAATTAAGAGTTTTCTTATGGTTTATATCAGTCAGGTAATGCATTGGCAGCATGGTACACAGGACAAGATAAAGGTAGTCACACTAATTTAACTGGCAGGCATTTCGAAGTTATCCTGTTATTGTAAAGCTCTCCTTGTAAAACAGAATGCAGCTTAATACATGGAAGTACATTAGATTTTTAGGCAAGACACCTGCATTAGTCAGTTACATGTAAACACTAGAGTACGCCTAGTTCATCAACTAGACTGTGGTTAAAATATTCTGTATTTATATGTTACACATGTTAGAGAACGTGAATCCCGTACTGGTGTTTGAGACCAGGAGTGGAGATCTGGCTGTCACCCAGAAGGGGGAAGGCTACGTCATGGACTTTCCTCTCAACCCACCCACCCAAGAGGTACAGTATGTGGGCAAATAAACACATCAGGACAATGTCACAGAACAAGGCCGTGTTGGCCGACATCTGCAATCATAGATTCAATTATTTTTCTATAGATGTTTAATTATGCCAAGGGGTAAAGGATCCCCCACGTGGATCTGCAGGGCTACAGGGTATGAAACAACGACCAACACCGTTCAACTGTTAGAAATAAAACAATATAATGACGAAAATCCACTTAACTGTGAAGAAAAGTAATTAAAACAAACACATGCGCACACACACGGTAGATTTTCCTTGTCACAGTCTGTACTATTCATTTTTCATTGCCCACAACACTATCATGTAATTCAGCATCACTATTAAGAACAGCTTTTGTGAAACCCAGCATCTCTGCAACCATCCTACGGTAGTATAACATTCAGCTGTAGCTGGATTAGCGGAACTCTTATCTCAGAAGTCTACGCAATGCTATAATTGTAATGGCTTTTTTCCTCCAGGATCCCAGTGAGTTCAGAGACGTCATCAAGGTCAGTAAGTCAGACCATACACACACCTCCTCTCTCTGTGAGTTAATGTTTTATGGCACTGAGTCGTGCTCCGCTGTCCACATGAGCCCATGTATATGAACAGTTTGCACCAGTGTGATTACATTCTAGTATTTTTATGTGAGTGTGTGTGCTTAAACGTGTCTCTGCTTCTGCATGTGTGATACAGACAGCAGTTGGAAACCACCCAGTTCAGGATGTTTGTCTTTGCTCCAACACCAAGAAACTGTTGGTTCGACTGGCTGACAGTTGTGACAGGTTACAATCCACACACCCCCACGCCGAGAGAAACTGATGGTACTAGCTCCCTGATATATTCAGATGGATCAAAGACATGTTCCTGGTGGTCAGTAATACCCTTCAGTTATCTTCCTGCGTCTCTTAATGGCCCTTGAGCAGCTCCACGATAGCAAGAGGGAAAAAGTGCCCAGCTGGGAAGCTGGTTACTCTTTCACATGCCAAAAAACCTAGCCAAAGCCAGCCAGAAATTCAAACCACTGGCCTTCCACCCACCCACACACCCACACACACACACACACACACACACACACACACACACACACACACACACACACACACACACACACACACACACACACACACACACACACACACACACACACACACACACACACACACACACACACACACACACCCACACACTACTGTCTGTCTCTGTCTGCTCAGCTTGCTAAATCCCTAAATGCATATGGGCTGCATTGTGTGTTGTCTCCAGGTCAGTGCTAACCCATCTGAAAGTTGACCCTGTTGCCCTTCAGAACAGTGAGAGGAGTGGAAGAGTCAAAGGAGTGATCCTCACCATGAAAGGTAAAAATTAGACCCTTTAGCTAGACCAGGGGGATATTATTGGACGGCTTTATGACTTTTTGGGCCGGACCACAAGCTGTAATTTCAATGTATGTCTGCCAATAGGGTCTCCAGACTGCCAGCCAGGATACGATTTCTACTCCAGGTACTTTGCTCCATGGAATGGTATCCCGGAGGATCCTGTCACTGGTAAGGCTAAGACTACGATGGCTACGACTATTGATTACTACTACCACTGATGTAGGGTAGATTTTGCTTCTCAAAAACCACGTATATGAGAAAAAGCCTTTATTTTACAGTACTTTGTCATTATTGTGCAGTTCTTCACATTTACATACACAACAGGTCCAAAAAAATGTCTAGCCCTGTAGCACTTTACTACAGCAAAGTTATTAAACGTTCAGTGTGGGTCTTGTAAAATTTACCTGGAACATTTGATAATCAGTTTCTGGTCTTATGTGCTTTCTGTCCTTGCAGGTTCTGCCCATACGGTCCTAGGTAGCTACTGGTCTGAGAAACTAGGAAAGAAGAAAATGCTGGGTAATTAATAAAACTAATTCCACAAAGTTAACATTATGGAACTGATTAGCAACAACTTAACCAAGTTAGAGGCACCGTTTTTTACTAACGAGATGACAGGCATTGTTTCCCTCTATAAATCCTCCATTATTACTAAACTGAACCTTATTGACACTCAGATTAACCTGTGTGTGTGGGGGTGTGTTCCTGTAGCTTACCAGTGCTCCAGTCGAGGCGGGGAGCTGGAGCTGGAAGTGAGAGATGATGGAAGAATCAACATAGCTGGACAAACCATCACTGTACTGAAGGGAACAATCACACTGTAAGCGAAGAGCGATGGAGACGCTGAGACAGTCAACACATACCTGTCCAGAGAAGACGACACAGGCTTTGTACCATTTAATAAAAATGAGGTTTAAATTTAAAAAAAAGCAAAAAAGTCTCAAGTCCAGAGTGGTCATTCTAATAATCAATCTGCTAACCACCAAACTAAGGGATAGAAAGGACATCGCACACTGTTAGGATTTGAATTATTTATTCACATACCACAACAGCAAAAAAGAACAATATAAATAGTAAAAACCAAATGAAAAAACAAAACTTGTAAATGGAAAGTTGTGTTGGAAGTAAAACAGATCAATAGTAGAAGCACAGCTAGCTAGGTGGTCGGGACGTCATCTAAAACTCTCTGCTCACAGTAAAAAGTCAAAAGAATTAATCAACAGTTAAATCAGTGTATTAGTTTTATATCACAATTGCAAAATGTTTTGGCAGAATAAAATTCCTTCTAAATTGTGTTTTTTCCTACAAAAATTCCCAGTTTTAACCATGTAGTATCCTCTGTAATAATACAGCCTCTGAACAGCTTTAGGTCTTGCTTATGCAAAGGAATTGAGATAAATGACTTCTCATGCTTGGTTTTACTTTAGTTTTTGCTGAACTGACAATGTTATGCTGTAAACTCTCTCTTTTACAAAAAAAAAAAAAAAGTATCAATTTATTTATAGACCAGTTAGTTGTTTCCATGCCGTTGCAGTTGTAAATCAGTGTAGCTCATTCACAGATTATAACAGAGTTCAAGTAAATATGAAGTCTAGTGATCTACTAAATACTACTATTTAAGACTGCAAGTAATTTGGTTAATGTAATGTTATGATATAGCGAAACTTTTTAGTCCAAGGTTTTTAATTCCTTAAGCCTGCAATGTGGTTAACTCACAGAGATTTATGAACCTATTGGACTATTGTAGCTAAGTGAAATGGATTATAGATAACTACCTGTTTGGTCTCCATATTCACATTACTGATGACTTCCTGAGCTGTGTTCGGAAAATGCCTTGTGGAAGTACCAAAAGTCATGCCTAAAATATTGTCACAGTGTAATGACAGAAGTATTTGATCAAAAATATCTCACTTTATGAATAGTGACCAGTCCTAGTTTGATGCTTTTTACCATAATCTACCAGAGTCAGTTCAACATGTTTTAGCTTTAGTTTAGTTTTGTGTCTTTGTGTTTCACAGCAGGGACTTTTAAAATAAAATCAACAACAACAATAGCAGCCAAAACCTTAAGGTCTCTACAAAGCTTGTAGAGGGTCTGTAGATTTAGCCTATGAGGTCTTACAAAAATCGAGAATGCCAAACGATCACCTCACAATCTTCAAAAAAGCATCAGGAGGAGGAGATATTCTGTTGAATGGTGCATCTGAAATCAACATAGCATTTGCTGTAATGTAAAGTTATTCCATTATAAAACTTACAATGTTTAACTAGTATGGTGTGGATCAGATCCAGCATCCCCTTGAAAGCCTACATGTTGTTCAGATGTCGCTACTTTTCTAGCGACATCTGTATCTCCAGCTAAACTCCACCTAATGCTTGTTGCACAGCAACACAGCAATAACTAGATTTTGAATTGTTGACAACTGATGACTCCCACAAGTATTTACAGCTCATTTGTTTGATCCCAACATTCTGGCAGATCACGCAGTGCTTTTACAGACTGGCACTCATTTGCAGCAAGTGCTCCACTGTAAGATAGGCAGTTGATCTGAGACGCCATCATGGCTTCACAGCCTTCTGTCATAGGTGCATGCTGGGTAAGGCCTTGTGGGCAGCTGGTGGGAGCTGGATAATGTGAAATAAGGGTTCAGGAAAATAAAAAAAATAAAAAACTTGCACAGAAGTGAAAAAAAAAAAATTGCTGTTTCAAAGTTGTTTGAAACATTGATGACTAACTGTTCAACAGACTTTGAATTTCCATTGCATGTAAAGCTTAATTCTTCTAATTTGTACTGAAAATGAAGAAAAGCTGAGTGATAGTACCAAGATGTATTTCTAAAGGATATCATGTTCTCTTGCTGGAGATGGTTGAGTAGTTTCTCCACAGGTGCGTAGCGTCGTAGCGTCGTGGCAGAGCCCACCATCAGCAGCTTGTGTTTGGCCCTGGTAATGGCTACATTCAGTCTACGCCAGTCCTTCAACAGCTCTCCTAACTATTAATGGAGGGGGTTGGGTAAATCAGGTCAGGTTACCACTCACTTGTTCATTTGCTTGTTCATCCAGAAAGAGATAGGAGGCACGGAGAAGAGAGTAGAAAGATGAGTCAAAAAAAGGAGAGTTAGGAAGGAAAATACTTACATTTCCTTCCTCTGCAGTGCTCCTGACAAAAGAAAGCACAATTAGACCTTTGTCCCGTCCTTGGTATCTGTCCACTGTGTTTATCTCCACACCGGTGAAAGCGGAGGACTGCAGCAGAGCAGAGATACTCTTTAACTGCTGTCTGTAGGGAGCGATAACACCTATATCACTGGGCTTACACCCTGCCTGAAAAAAAAGAAATAAGCAGGGGTCAGCACAATAATTAGCTACACTGATAATTTCTCTGATTTTAAAAAGCACACTATTGTAACTGTATTATACAATTATTCTGCTATAAATACTTGAGTATCAGCCGCAGTACCTTTATCAGCAGTGAAAGCAACTTGTGTATGAGAGCTGCCTCGGTGTGATTGCTTATGCCTCCCTGCTCCACCGACTCTAGTGCTGGCACCTAAAGTAAGCAGTGGAGAGAATCAGGATTAAGACCAGCATACCTCAACACTCCATACACTCTCAAACACTGTCCCTAAATGTACTATGTGTGTCAGGCCCATAGACAGTCATGTACCCAAAGCAAACCAGCTGAAAAGCAACGTCCTATTTCATTTAGACCACTTTTTCCAACAGCTGTATCAGCTGTCTTGATTGCTCGACCTTCCACCAGACAGAAAAACTAACTGAGGTACTTTTAAATGTGTAAATGGCATGCATGGAGCATGTTTGTTTTATGTACATTATAAGCTCATAAAAAAATGCATTGCAACTTAAACTGATTGGGGGAAAGCTAGATTAAAAACAAAACTAAGCTATGAGCTGCAAGAAATTTGCAGTACTGCTAGGTTACAAACTTCACATGGCTGGTACAGTTTTAGATGACGAGCACCATCATTCAAAATTTAAATCTTCCATTCAAATACAAAAGCCCTTTCACAGCTCCATAACACATGAATTAAAAAAAACAAAAAACAAAAAACAAAACAACAACAACTAAAAAAAAACCACCACACTGCTTTGTATTTGACCAACCATTGAGCAATCGAGGAAGCAAACAGGGTTGCTGGGCGACAATGTGGCCTGTATCCATGTCAGGTTGTGCTGGGGATGAGTCTGAGAGTAGGAACTAAGCTCCGATTGGACTGAAAGCAGGAAAGGTAGGGTAAGCAGGGCTGAGGCTGTCCTCTCTGATCCACACTCCAGCCGGCCCTCGTACATCAGGGAGTTACTGAGAGACATTATCTGCCTGGGGAAAAAAAAAAAAAAAAAAAAAAAAAAAGCACACCTTGTTTATCACGGATGGGGAATACTTACTTTTGTCCAAACTGGTCATGTCATGCTGTTTTGTAGTTGTCATGTAAATAGAATTAAGTTTTCTCTACAATCCTACAGCAAGACAGAGCAGCTTTAACACTCTGTCTATAAGATCAAAGTTAATCTCGAATATATTCATCACAGGTTCATAATGAATTTTACTGTATTCATATTATTTCGGACAAAAATGGTTTTAAGCTCCCCTTATATAATAGTTAAAAAAAAAAAAAAAAAAGTTAGTGGTTGAGAGTTGCGAAGGAGCCATTTGAATGGTCTTAAGGACGAAATCTTGATAAATGAGAGACTTCCGAAACATGCAGTGTTATCTGTTTATGTAGGTTTACCTGTTCATCCGATATTGTACATTGAGTTGGACCACTGCTTCACTGTGGAGCTCTAGTCGCTTAAATAGGCTTTCGTCCATCCCAAGTGACCTGGAAAAAAACAAAACAAATAAAACAAACTGATCACTATTATTTCTATGGACATCTATTTTAACTTTTCAATAATCACCTAACTGAACCCATCACATCCCCGACATATTGAATCTTCACTTTTTAAAATGAACCATTTTAATGTGAAGACTGACACTGTGTCGTGTTTTACCCTCATGAAGACAAACGACTTCAATATGTGCACTTACTTACGCCAATAGTTTTTCGATTTGCCCTTCCTTGGTACATCACAAATCAACATACACCTCATTTACGCAAAGCGTACTTTACCTAGCTTCCAGGTTTTTCACTATTGGCGGCAGTTGTTGGTGATCTCCGACCAGGACAAATCTCTTGGCATAAAAAAGGGGTCCCAGACAGATAGGCTGGCTGATCTGTGACGCCTCGTCTACGATGCAGAAATCAAACCGCCGACGTGTGAAAATAGGATGCTTGATGCCCATACAGGTGGTTCCCACTACCAGCTAGAAAGAGAGAGGATTGGTATCCAATGATGAGACGTTTACTACAAGTGAGATGTCTTGAAGCAGGAAAAACATTGAAATCAGGTGTACAATGTTCTTAAAAACAAAAAAAAACAAAAAAAAAGCTGATTGCCGTGTGTAGTGTGCGTAAATTAGTCAAAAGGTATTGCAATTATAATATTTCACAAACTAATTTCTCACCTCCTTGTTATAAAGTTGCTCCAACTCCGAGAGAGCGTGAACTCCCTTCTTCCTGGCACTTTCCTCTGTGTAAGGCAGGATGTCTGGATGAACCTGGAGGAGGTGGCAGAAAACGGGAGAAATCAGAGCAAGTCGGGGGGGATAATACAAGAGATCTAGGCTTTTGCAATTGTAAAATATAGATTGTTTTTTTTTAAACTATTCCTTTAATTTTTCAAAAATGCAGATTATTTTAACCCCCAAATGCTGCTATTTTGACACATTACTGTACAACTTCAATAATATTTAACATTGATGTGTGCTTTAACGCAAATTACCATGCCAGCTTACCATTTTTATTTTATTTTATTTATTTTTTTTTTTACAGTAGATGTATCTACAAAATGACACAGTTTACATTTAGTGTTATGAAACATTTTGGGAAGTGAAGACATTCATTGTACTGCACTTTACGTATTGAATAACAGATGTCAGCCATATCAGACCTTCTGCCCCTGCCCCAGACGCAGGAACCCAACCCGGAAACGCTTTAGCTTCAGCAGGATGTTGTCAACAGCAGAGTGTGTGTAGCTGGTCAGCAACACACTGAACCCACACGCATGTAGGATGCGAACCTGAGAGAAAGAGTGAGGAAGAGACAAAAGAGCAAAAGAGAGAGAGAGAGAATGGTAGCGGATGTCACATGAGAGAAATAAGAGAGGGTTAGAGTTCTGGTCTTACAGGGAGTAGATTATGCTGATTTTATGGTTCAGATAAAGTAAAGTCTACAGGTCATGTTTGGGAGTTTACCAGGGTGCAGATGGTTGTGGTTTTTCCGGTGCCAGGCATGCCAACAATCAGTGTGTAGTCTTTCGATAACAACACCTTCTTCATGGCTTGCTTCTGGGGTTTGTTGAGACCTACACACACACACATGCAAATTCATAAATTGACCCAACATGCAGTCTCTTACACAAGTGACGAAATGTCTTCATATAAAAAGGGGAAAATAAAAAATTCTACTATTGATTTAAGTATTAAACAACAAGTCCAGCATCTGTGCAAAATTTATGCGGACGTCTATATCATGCCTCCTAATTTTTTTTTCATGAAATTGCTAATTTTAGCATTGTCCCCCACGGTAATAGGAAGAACAAAGAAGAAAAGGAAAAAAGAAAGTACATGACCCAGGCAGAGAAGTAAAACAGAACAGAGTAGCTTTGTCACCTTTGAGAATGTTGGCCACAGTGTCCTTGGCCTCTCTGGGCAGAACAGAACTGAGGCTGGAAATAAACTCTGGAGGATGAAGGTCAACAACCAGCTCCCTAAGACGATCACTGCACACAGATAGACGTGTGTGTTAAATAACCCTTGAAAATTTTCCAGGAAAAAGTCTCACAACAGAGATATGCAATAAAATGTGTGTGGCTAATGTTTAAACTGTCACCTAGTTAATTTCCAAGGGATAAGCCTGTTTTACCATTAACTACGTGCTATGCTATCATAACTTAATATTTAATTTTAGTGTACTCACCTGTCCTGGCAGTTTTCCATCAGTCTGGAGAGATTGGTGAGGTGAGTACTGAGGCCCACCACACCTTCATCACCGTCCAATCGAAACAACACACCACTGAACTTTGACAAGTTTCTGAAACACAAACAACAAAAAAGTTGCAAATCAAGTTAGGGACTTCAACTGAGCAGCTGTCGAAAGAAAAGCCCAAACAATCAACTGTCCTTTACTTGTCTTTGGGTTGAAATACTCCAGATGGCAGATATATGTGAATCTGTTCTCACCTGTCCAGAGTGCAGCTGATCGATGTCCTGCTGACCTCACACAGGTATCCTGTTGCCAAGCCAACAAGACGACCTTCCTGGTCGCTAACAACGATGCGATCCCCGCTGGCCAGACCACTGTTGGCCAAACCCTGCTGCTGTGCAACACCACGTCTCTGGAAGCAATGGAGGAAAACTCCTTCAGACGGGGCGGTCACTGGGCCACTGAGCTGCAGATTCCCCACACAGCTCCCATTCTTCTCACTACAAAACACAAGTCAGAGGATACTGAGATAAATTATTTAGATGGTGGAATTTAAAAAGAAAATTCTACCAAGTGTTATAAACAGTATGAAGGGGCTGATTTTAAACACAATTTTTTATGCCCAATACTGGTTGTGACTTCACTGGGAGTGTTTCATAATGGAACTAGAACACTCAGCAAAGAACAAAGACTATGAGTGTTTACATGTCTAAATTTAAGAGACCAGCTTCTTACCTCTCCTCAACCGTCTGAAGCCACACACGCTTTCGGCCATTCTTGGCCTCCATGGTGGCAGCTTCAAGGCAGCATAGTAACAGCCAGTGGGAAAAATAGCTCAGATGTGGTGGAGTCAGGTGTCCTGTCTCCTGCTGCAGAAAGTCACGCACAACATCCTCGCTGACATCTGCAGAGCTGCTAACCACCGCTCTGGGAGGAGGAATAAGGACAGGTGGGGAGAAAGAGAAAAGAGGGACAATAAGAGGAATTGGTAAAAAATTAAAAGGAGCACAAGACGGACAAAGAAGCAATCATAGCTTAATGACACCATCTACCTACTGATTAAACTCGCCATTTCAAAACTCTTGGAAATGCCAGCTGATTAGTTTCATAAAAGATTACATTGCTTGACATATCCACAGCTGCAAAATTAGTTTAAAAAGGTTTACCTCTCATATAAAGCACAGTTTCTCCTTTGAGGGCAATACTGGCAGGTTTGTCTGTTTGTCAGGATGTCAGGAAGTCTAGACAAGCAGCTCCGCTCTGCTCCCTTCTCTACACAGTTGTGAATGTGATGAACCAGCGTATTCCTCAGCTTCAGCAGCTCTGACAAAAACAAGAGTTTTAGCGATAAAGGTGATGGAGGAGAGGCTGCTGTGAAAGAGTGTAAGACAAGGCTCTTCTTTGGTTTCACTGCATGATCGTGCTCCGGTCAGACTCACAATTTACACAATTTAGTTGAAAGGGGACTTTCAGTGGGAAAGTAATATTGGGATGTGTGTGTGTGTGTGTGTGTGTGTGTGGGGGGTTAACGTTCAGCTCTCTCTTTACAACTACAGTGGGTCATCAGGTTCTTTCTAGATACATTTTGATCTTATTTTGTAGAATTACAAAATAATCCACAATTCAATAAAATAAATAAATAAATAAATAAATAAAAGGATAGTGACATGACTGATCACAACTGGCAGGTTGGTTAAGCACATCTGGATATACTGTACCTCTGCGGTCCATGTGGCTGGCCACTACGGGATGCAGGTTGCCAGTCTTAAGGTAAAGCAGGAGGCCGGCTTCAGGACTGTATCGCTCCATACTCATCAGAGTGTACAGGATCACCTACACACATTAGATAAACACATGTACAATATACAAACATTTAGAAACCATAATTGTGAGAGTCAGGTGACCTGACTAAATCTGCCTGTATTAATGTCAACCTGCCTTTTCACCTGGCCCCACCTGTCTGCATGTGCGCATCTACCTAGCTGAGCACACTGGGGTCCACCAACCTGACTGCGATGCTCTATCGAGTTTGACTCTCTTCCAGTTTTTAGCTCCAGGGGGACAGTCTTCTCCAGGGATCTGTGACTGCCGTTTCGTGGTCTTTGGACTCGAACCCGTGCTGTCACATCAATTTTCCCTTTCAGACCAAATCTTGGTGACCATACATTCTCCTCTATATCTGCCAGCTCTGTAACCGTGACAACAGTTGCAGAGTCCTGATCCCTGCTTGGAGCTGTGCTGTTGCTACGGCTGGAGTCATGGAGACAGAGAGACATATAATCAGCTCTTTCAGTTGACAAAACCTTATTTACATTGGTAATTACTTTATAAACTGATTAAACTTTGCAAAAAATATCCTCAGTATCACAAGTCTCTCTTTAGACAGCATTTTGGTCAAAATTTTGGATAAGAACAATCTGACAGCACAATTATTACACTGATTAATTTGAGATATGGACACAAAACAATCAAGTAGACTACTGCAGAGATAGTAAAGTTTTGATAGTAAATCTGTCAATGTGTGCATACATTTTGAGACTGATGGCTTTTTGTGTTGGGGAGCTGATGTATTCCTTTGCCCAATGTTCTAGTGAAGGCAGATAATCATGCAGTTCCTGCTTCATCTCTTCCTGACTTACACCCAAACTGTACCTGGAGACACACAGGCAAAACACGAATGTAACTGAACAGGACAAACATCAAGCAAACAGGTGACACAAATGTCATTTACAAATAACTGTTCAGCGCTTTTTTTTTTTTTTTTTTTTTATTGTTTCCTCATAATCTTTATTACTTTGTTCAAGTTATCTTTTCTGAATGGGTCTGCAGCAACCCTGCACTGTGTAATCTAATCGCTTACATGTCTCCCAGGTACTTTGGACTGTGCAGTGCCTGGTCAGCCAGCTTGGACAGTGTCTCCAAAGAAAAATCTTTAGCTGTGGCTGCTCTCTGAAAGACTTCATGGACCATGGTGCCGTTCAGCATCTGCTTTGAGCCACCGTCAAAACTCTGCATCACGGCGAACAGAAAGACCAGGAGAAGGAAAGATATAACTGTTGGCTTTCACACTGTGCAAAGTTTAATATCCATTTCAAGATAAAATAAGAAATTTAGGAAAAATACACATTAATTTGAAGGTTTTAAAAGCCTTTTACCTTAAACATATCACCCAGCACTGCACGTCTCATGCAGCGGATGGAGCTTGAGATGCTGGTACCTGAGATCAGGCTATCAGGCAGTAAAACCAGAAAGCCCTGCTCCCTGTCCACTAACCAGGACCCACCATTAGAGTGGCCCTCCAGATGCACCACATCACCACGACAAACAGGCGTCACCTCCCTGGGAACACCCAAGAAATCTTCATTATGAACATATAAAGACAGAGACACATACAGGCATAATGAAGACTGATAAGCGAAGATACATAAGTACAGCCACACGCCAAACGCACAGTCCCCAATCATCACAGAAGATCAATTTATCACACACATACAAGGATGCCCACAATTTCAAATGCATGTCATATATGAGTGTAAAAACACCCACACACAAAATAGAAATGACAAATAAAATACCACAAGAAAAAGGAGGGAATAGAAATGTAAACATGTATTCAGAAACATACAGTGCCCATTGAATTTGTCCACGTTGTCAAGTTAGGCACTTAATCTAAAACATTGGACTTTTTGTAACTAGTTAACACGTAATAATTCATCAAGTCAAAAATTAATATTATGCATTACTCATTTTTTTATGATTATAAGTAGGAGACAGAAAAGTCAGTGCAAATTTCATAAATCTGGGCCGAATCTGTAATCTGGGAATGTTAGGGAAAAATGCAATGTACATTATGATAAAAATATGGAACTGAATAAGAGCAGATGTCCCAACATGCAGCATTACCATCCATCTTTAAGCAGACACGTCTCAGTTGGATGCAGAGATTTGTAGCACGAGATGGTCAGCGTTTTGTGACCAGGCCCCTCCTCCACATCCAAAACCCAGTAGCGGTTGTTAATGCCACCAGAAAGGATCACGTGGTCTGGTACCTCACTGTAGGGACAGAGAGGACTCTTGACATCATACATGCTCATGGCTTTGTTAATTTTTAAAAATCTGAATGGATTTATTATTACAGCAGAAAAATGTACACGACTTTGTTTAGTCACAAGCTCACTTCTCCAGCCATGAGGCTAATGCCATCCTGGCAGGTCAGCAGCATAACGCTCACAAAGTCAAGCGCTTAAACTCCTCTAAGCTATCTGCCAGTTATGGCAAATTTACAGTAACATAACTAGATCAGACTGTGCAGTGACACCACCAGCCAGTGTGTTCATGTGTTTCTCACAAGGGGTTTTTGGATTTATCCTCTGTGACAAGAACTTCGTTAACATGCATGTGCTCTGCAAACCAGCTCTCATCCAACCTCTCTTCCATAGGACATGCTGAGGTCATCCCTGATTTAAAAAAAAAAAAAAAAAAAAAAAAAGGTTGGCAGGTAATAAAAACAAACATTTAAAGATATTAACATAAATTAGAACTGTGTTTATACTACAGTATCATATTATGGATACTATGATATGATACTCAATACAGTAATATGAGATTGTGTACTCTTTTTTCTTTGTGTTAAAGGATGCATTCATGTTTTTAACTCAGGGCTCATCATAGAGACACTTTGCTAAGGTAAAATACTTTTAAACTTCACGTTTTTCAATGAAAAAAGCGTTCATCAGAGTGAAGGGAGTGCTGCAACACATCCGCTTTTTTATTGCAGTCAAAAATATTGTAATATTTGTCCCTGTCAACATCATGTAGTTCTCGTAAGAATAATTAAAATTCTATGCAAAACATGTATTTGGTGGCAATTAAAAGCCCCACTTTGTCGGCTTACCTCCAGCTTGCTCTTGATTGGACGATGGCACATTATCTCTGCCTCCATTCGGCAATGTCCTGGCTGTTCTTGTAGCCTCTTTCTCGTTTAGGTCGACCTCTCTCTCCTTTGCACTTCTCTGTGGTGCAGGCGTGATACTCTGTGCACTGGGTTTGCGCACATGAGCAACAAGTGTATGAGTATTCTTATCCTGATAAGTGTGTGGGTTTCCATTGGTTTTCACCTCAGTTGCTTTCTGTTCTGTTATCACAGTAAAACCAGAATGTGTCTCTTCTTCGTCTCTCTCTTCCTGCTGTTTTCTGTGTCCCCCCAAAGAGTTGCAGGAAACAGACTTCAGTGAAATCTTTGCGTTTCTGCTGTCATTAAAGACCACTTCAGTACCTCGGCTGTGACCCGACCTCTCGGACTGACCCTCTAACTGCACACTGGAGAAACAAGGCGTCTTCTCATGGCCAGTCACAGATCTTGTTACTTTTAGGTTGCTAAATGTAGGGCTGATCACTGTTCTTGGTCTCTTGGCATTGTGGGAGTCTTCAGGGGGACTGAAGAGTCTTTTTAGGGGGCCAGAACATCCCTCTTCCCTCTTTGTTCTTCCTCCCTCATTGGATATTAATCTCCGTGCAGGCGGCCCTTTGGAGTGGGGACTTAGACAGATGGGGGACAACGAGCCAGTTTTTGCCATGCTCGCCACCTCTCTGCTAGGGGTGCTCAGAGGACCTGCCTCTCTGGAGGGAGAGCAAGAGGCAAGCCTGATCTGACTGTTGGGGGTCTCTGGCACAGAGAGGAGAAGATCTGGCGAGGAGGGCAGGAGGTTCTCAAGGTCCCCCAGAATACGCCTCTTTAAGGGGGAGTGGAGTCTCAATGGAGCACTCAAACCATCTTCCATCTGAGGTTCAGTCTTTGCAAATGCAGTGTCAGCAATGGATAACTTCTTTGAAAGTGACTCATCCTAAAAGCAACACAATCAAATGAGTATTTCAATATATAAATCGAAAAAAATTACACCAGTAACAGTAGTACTAAATTGTTTATGCACAGCACATTTATGTCACAGAGCAAAGCAATAGTGCATTACAGAAGAACAGAAACAGATAAACAGTTAAACTAAAAGAACAAAAAACCATATGTACATTATGTACATGACTAATAATTACTGAATAATACATTTTCATCTCTCTAAATGGCACTAAGTACTAAGATGAGATTTTGACAATCCTGGAATACCTAGAAGAAAAAAGGAAAAAACCAAAGAAAAGGCAGCAAAGAGAGAAACAAATTTTATATCTCTCTCTCTCTCTCTCTCTCGCTCTCTCTCTAGCTATGTGTGTGTGTGTGTGTGTGTATATATATATGTGTATGTGTATATGTGTGTATGTGTATACATACACACACACACACACACACACACACACTGTTTACCTTGTGGTTTTGAGAGGAAAAGAAGGATGAGATGTTCTTCTGCCCTCCTAGAGTCGCCTGAAGAAGAAAAAAGCAAAAATATACCAGCATTTCATGGGTGGCATTCGTTTGTTGCCAAACAGGACAGCGCGACTGTAGAGAAGATCTTGATGTACAAAAGCTTCACGTCAAGTGGTCAAAAGCTGTTCCAAGTAACAGCGATAAATGACCTCTGTTCATTTAGACAATGCTGACCAAGCAGCTCCAGTGAAGGAGTGGGTGGTTCACCTTTATTGCTCGTGAGCGGCTTGACAGTACAGTCTTTTGCTCTGCTGCAAGTAAACTACCCAGTAGTGCATATAATTAGAGCTGAAAGACTTGGTCGATTAATTGATTAGTTATCCATCAGAAAATTAGACTACAATTCTTCTGATGGTTGATTAATTGTCTGTCATTTTTCGTGAAAAAAGGCCAATCATTTCATGGTTTCATTTCCTGTTTTACTTTGTCTTGAACGAGAGTAGAGAGAATAACTGTAGGCTTCACTGTAGTTTGACGTTTTCCAGGCCTAAATAAAATAGTTTAAATTTCACTCCACTTCAACTACAATGGTTTAATGCTGCTTCAACATTAACGGAACACTAATAATAATCTAACAGTATAATTATCATTATAAAACTCACGTCCTTTTTCTGAAGTACTGAGTACTGGAGTACTTTTACTTTTGACACCAAGTACATGGTTTCTTCATAATACTTGTGTACTTTTACTTAAGCAAAGCATCTGCTGCAGGTACACACGACACGCTTACCACCCAACAAGCCGCTGTAAACCTCCGCTGGGTGAAACGCTGTGTTGTTTACTTATAAATGTACGAATAACGTGTTTCCAGCATTTTCGCTGCCGTACGGCCGCATGGCTGCATGGTGACATGCTCGCACCGCTTACCTTGGGTTTCTTCATTTTGGTCCTGTTCATGGTGACTCCGATTAGACCGCGGGCAGGTGCGCGCGTAGTTACTAGCGATATGTTTTCCGGCGGGGTGCAGTCAAACAGAAGGCGAACCGCGCACAGGTTTCAGCCACAGCTGTCCGAGGAGGGCTTGTTCTGCCTCATCTCGAACCGGGGGGGGGTTTATTCGCCACAACCTACCGGCCCTAGCCAGCGATTTAGTCCGTTAAACCGACGCCTGTGGTGGTCGTCGTCCTCTCGCCCATCTCTCTGCTGTCTCCGTCGGTGTTTGGGAGCTGTTTTTAAAAGACCCGGGGCGCCAAAAGTTTCTACTTCGCGGAACGGAAACGACGTCGGCGCAGTTCCTGCCTCCTTGCCCCGCCCGTTGGCGGTTAACAGCAAAATAAGAGTCCCTGAATAAACTGGACACGAATATGAATCTGTTATTATTTACATCCGGGAGTCCCAACGGCTACAAAATCACTAAAAGTTTGTCTGACGTGTCAAAAGTACAAGTGAATATACCGATAATGCAGTTGGTTAAATAATGCGAATGGGCTCAAAAATCACACCGTCATTTTTTTTTTAAAACTAAAACTATCATACTTTTCGTGTTTCCATGTAAAATATTCCTTTACGTCTGAGCTTGAGTTTCACCTCGCATATAGAAGTCTGGTGGAGGAAGTATCCAGATCCTTTACTTAAGTAAAAGTACTTTTCTGCGAAAATACTTTAATACCAGTAATAGTCCTACATTTGAAAACCCTGAGAAAAAAGTATCTAAGTATGTTCAAGAACATTTAATACTTAAAGTATTAAAAGTACTGTGCATACGTTTTTAGCTATTAAAAGTAAAGTACAACTAATGATGCCATTTATTTTCTCGACTAATCGGTTGCTGAAAATAATCAGGTAAATTACAAGTACCTCAAATTTATACATATATAGTTTTGAGGTGTATATTGCTTGAGTAGAAATTTAGGTGTTTAACATCTCTGACGTTGTGAAACTGCAGGAAACTGAGCAGTATTTTTCACTGGGATCACGTTTGCTTCACCCACTCCCACAGTCATTCTGCTGTAACTTATTTTGAATATCCTGCCTTAAACATGAGATGTTGCACACTCAGCCCAATTTGAACATCTAACCCTCAACTTAGAGCTCCTTGGACTTTCTCAAGCGCAATTGCTTTCCATTTACAGCCTGGAAAATTTTGCAACCATCAGGTTAACCCAGTGATTACGGTATATAAACTTGATGTGAGGCTCACAACTAAGCATTATTTTTATTCTGATATCAGTAAATAGTAATTATTTACTATCACAGCAGTTAAAATTTCATAGAAATGTTATAGGAATATTTATAGATATGAAAAGATAGTAAACTAAAAATATTTACACAGCCAGAGTAAAAGAGTTTGATAACTTACACTTCTGGCTACATTAAGTTAGTTGAGGTTCTTTCAGCCACATTTAGAGACAGGAATACTGGTGTTAAAGTAGAAAATGAATAGAACTAAATCATGATGAGCACTTCAGAAAGTTATTGCATTTTATATTGTGTGTTGTGCTGCTTAGGTTTAATATACAGTGTTTAGTAACCTTATTTCCTCAGGCAGGTCATTGGGTATGTGTGAAAGTCTGTGTTCTTCTTATGTAAAAAGAAAGAAGTACCTCAGGTGCTGCAGGTAGGTCTTTTCCTGCTCAGGTTCCCAAGTTCTGGTTCTTAAAGTCGACACTGATAGACTTCGATTGGACAATCTAAAAGTTAACATGTGAGTCATATACATTAAATTGCAGTTGAACGGAGGCCACACCTCTCTGTACAGTTACCTTTGCCGTTGGAACATCATGTTGTATTAAACTGGGTCCTCTCCAAACTTATATGGCTGCTATTTCCTCCAACATTAAAAGAATTCATCTTTATTTAATCAAAACATGATGGTTCATTGGCTTTTGTTGGCATTGGAATTTCTTTATCACAAAATGGTAGCAATGTGGAGACCTCACTTAATTCCATAATTTATGATCATCTTGCCTTGCATCAGGAACGGGAAAAATTAAATTTGAGATGTCAGTATATTTGTCGGTCTACAGGTTTTTAGCCTATTATCTTGTGATTGCTACAGAATTGTGTACAGACATTCGTGGTCAACAGAGGATGAATCCTACTGACTTTGGAGATCCCCTGGCCTTTCTACTAGCACCACAAACAGGTTGATATTTGTGCTTTTGAGTGAAACATCTCAAGAACTGTTCAATGGACTGCCATGAAATTTGTTCCATACTTTCATAATCCCCTCAGGATGAATGTAATAATTTTGGTGACCCTCTGACTTTTCAGCTAACAACATCATCAGGTCAAAATTTCTATGTTTCCAGTTTTGTGGTTTATGGCCAAATATTTGAAAAACTAATGACACTCCAGTCAGTCTCAGTTGAACTTTATATGTTTAGAGTTAATTAGCAATTGTTAACATGCTAAGATGCTAATCTAAGATGGTGGACACGGTAAACATTATACATGCTAAATGTCAGCATGCTAGCATTTTCACTTGTGAGTATGTTAGCATGCTGATGTTATATTTTAGCTCAAAGCCTCACAGAGCTGCTAGTACGAATATATGATGTCAATTTGATCTGTCTTATAGGAATGTTTACCTGGAAGAAACTGTGAGACTTAAAAGTGCGATAACATAATCACTTTTTATTACCCATTAGACAGACAAAGGCAATCAATATTTTAAAGGTGTTTTTAAAATATTGCATAAATGAAAACTTGTAATCCTCCAATAAAAGCAGAAAGAGCATCTACTGACAAACTGAAGAATTACTACAAGCAGAATGAAACAAGATGATTCTGAGGAAAAAGGTTTTGTTATCAATTTTACACGTCTAATGCAAGTCCTTGTCCCCCGTAACACACTGAAACACAATTTCCTGTGTCTGTAGTTTGGAACATTGCATTGGATCTACACTGGAAACGATCAAATAAATACCATGCAGCAGGTGCAAGCGTTTCATGAGTTCTCTCCTACGTGAGTCTTCATATGAATGATTAAATGGGAGCGCCGAATGAATCTTTTCCCACAAGCAGCACAACTGTATGGCCTCTCCCCTGAATGAGTCTTCATATGGCGTGTTAGATTGGATTGAGCGCTGAATTTCATGTTACATACAGTGCAACTGTATGGTTTCTCGCCAGTGTGTATTATCGTGTGCTTGATGAGGTCTGCTTTCTCTCTAAAACTTTTACCGCAGTCAGAACAGCTGTGAGGCTTCTCTCCCGTGTGGATTCGTATGTGAGCATTCATGTTTCCAACCTGTGTGAATCCTCTGCCACAGAAACTACACGTGTGCGGCTTCTGTCCAGAGTGAGAGTTCATGTGAGTCTGCAGATAGGAGCGCTGGATGAAGCTTTTGCCACAAACACCGCAGCTGTAAGGTTTCTCTCCTGTGTGTGTCTTCATGTGGCGAGTCAGAATGGATTTAATCCTGAAATTCTTGTTGCAAATGCTGCAGGTGTACGGTCTGTCTACTGTCTCACCAGCTTGCGGAGGTTTCCTAATACCTGAGCAAATTCCCCCACTGTCTCTCCATTCATCATCACTGTCTTCACTCATCTGACGGTCACTTGTTGGCTCTGACGAACCACAGCCTTCTCTGTCGGGTTCTGGTTTCAACTGTTCATATGAGCTGCTGGGCAGAGGGTCTCCTTTATTTTCAACTCCTTGGCTTTGATGTGGTGACTGTCTTCCATCTTCATCACTTCTCTGCACATAAATGATATTGAACATGGTCTGTTTGATATCCGCCTCCTCCTGCTTTTCACCTGCCTGAGCAGCCCACAGGTTGTCCTCCTGTTCCTCTTTAATCTGCGGGGGCTCACGTTCATCCTCGCCCAGGTCAGTCTTCTTCCCACAGTGCTCCTGCTCAGAGGGGATGTCCTCTTCCTGGACAGAGAGCGGCACGCAGGCTGGATAGTATCACACAGGAGAAAAGAAATGTGGGCTTTTGTTTGATAAAAAAAACACATTTTGATTTGTATAACGGAAAAAGACAGCTAGACAAGACAGGCAGAGTATCAAAATGCATTCCTGTATAAACAAATCTCTAAATTTTGCGTGTTTATGTTAAGATGTGTAGTCTCCTGGTGAAAACATGGTAACTGTTGCAGTGTACAGTACACTCTGAAATGAAATGAAAAAGTCTGCTTTCTGATGATGTCTTTACAAACAACACTTGACAAAAAAAAATATTAACAATGTTGAAGATGACGGATATAGGCGGTAAAAGTGCCTCTGTGTTTGTTGTAAATTTGTTTCTGTATGAGACTCACAGGGCATCACAGACGCATGTAATCAAACAGATTATGGCCACCAAATTATACACCAATTATCTGTACGTTAAAACAAAGGTTACAATATAACTCACAATTTCCATATCCCCCGTAAAACCCAATCTGCTCACTGGTGACAACAAAAAAAAAGCTCTCAAAAGGGTTCACAACTGACAGTCTGGGTAATAATTTGAATTTTCTCTGTTATTTTTAACCTTCCTGCCGTATGGGGAGATCCATATCAAACTCCCTTTAAACAAGCATGTAATTGAAGAAGCAGGCATATTTGTCCCTGTGCGGCAAAGTATTTCATGCTGATTTGCCAACACCAGGAACAGAATTAGATTAAACCTAATCCACAAAAATAATGTGAATAATGTTAAAAAATTTAGATACTGCAGTCTAGATTGAGCACCTGTAGTATTTGGGAACATCCTCTGCCTTCTTCTTTTTGCAGCCCTAATAGTGAAGAAGGAAACCTGTAACCTACCCCACTGAGATCATGCCTAGAACATAACATTAATGAGAAAATCTAAAAAAAATAAATAAATAAATAAATAAAAAAAGGCACGCCAGGGGAATTAATGTGGAATACTGTACAGCCAGCCATTTTGCTTCCCTCTCCTGATACGCTCAGGGATGCAAAATGGCGCTACTTTCTGTCTCCTGTGTAAACGGACTGATTGTTAAGAGGGGCCCAGGAGATTGGATGGTGCAACAGATTTTAGCAAACATTACCGGGGCTAAAGGCGCCCGACTCCCTGCTTTAGTGGTGTTTTAAGGGTCGAAGTTAACCTGAGTGCTTCCGGCCGTTACCTTTCCACCCGGCCAGCCCGCGCCGCTGGTCGAGCTCCTGCTTTGAACGAAAAACTTCCTCCTCGTAGTCTTTAAGAGTTTGTTCAAACAGGCTGAATATTTCCTCGGCGGCTGCCTTCAGTCGCTCGTTGACCAAAGCTTTGAGCTGTTCGGTTTTGAACATTTCCGCGGATGACAGCTAACCTCCAGCGCGTATACCGACGGGACCGGCTGGCTGGCTGGCTGGCTGCTGCTCCCTGGGTTGCCAGGTACCGCGACGAAAGCAAGCAATCTCTCCAAAACCCGTTTGTGAAAGGCAAATCCATCTCTTTGAAACTGAATGGGGTTGATTGTCAGGCGAAAACATTCATTAGCCGAAACTTTATTTATTTATTTTTTAAAATAAAGTTTAGGTTTTTTTTGTGCTGGTCTGACCATGTGTTTCAAATGAAGCCTATCTGTTTATAAGGTAATCATCCTTTTTTTAAAGTAAAATACAATATGCATGTGCTAGTGCACATGAAACGAAAATTAATTTAATTTGCCACTAAATCTCCGAACAACTGTATATATTAATGCATTTTTTTAAACATAGACTAATAATTATTCATATCCTGTATCCTAATATTTTTAATAATCGATATCCTCTATGCTTCGGATCGTGCTCTTGTGCCGTGTGCCGTATGTAAGCACATGTGAAAGAAGAGCGGACAGTTTTATCTGCGATGCCCCTGTTTCCTTTACACACACACACACACACACACACAGTGACGCCGCGTGACTTGTCGGAGGCGAAAAAACAGACCCGACAGGAGGAGCCCTCTTCGGTTCCAGCGTGCGAGTGGCCCCACAGATTGGCCGGTGGTGTGTGGTCGAACGATCCCACCCGATAGACGCTCCTGGTCAGTACGAATTTACTCATCGAAATCCTGATATATTTTATAACTTGCCGATGCTACGAGTGGCTGATATATCGATTACTCATAATGTTACTTCTGAATGTGAGAATGATGATATTGGTGTGAGTGCACTACACTGTAACGTGTTAGATACTTACTCCTGGTTTAGACGGAGTGTACTTTAATTCCACTTTTTGCAAAATGAAGTATTCCTATTTTCCCTCACTTACGAATTAATGTCCTAAAAGGGGCTCGTTAGGCAGATGACTTCTTGTGAGAAAATCATTAATCTGACTGCTAACGAATGAATGGGTTTTACTATACATTGTGTTAAATTTTGTTCAAAAGAGGTTAAAAAAAAATAGGGTGATATGTGACATGTCCACGGAAACCGGCCAAGCAGCCGAAGCAACACTACGGAAAAGCAAAGTCGCTCACTGTAAACGGACATGGCAACCCAGGCTGCCAACAGAAAGTGAGGCACACAATGGACGCAGCCCCTCGGCACGACGGAGCTTTGCTGCCACCCACCGGCCATGAAACAAAACACTGAAACAAGACCAGAGGAGGGACAATTTCGAAGATACGCCAGTTGTAACATTTGCAGGCCACTTCAACAATGATTTTGCCAGTTTTTATATCAGGTTATGAATGTGTTCACGACCTATAAAACCCCATTAAACGACCTACCTACCTATCTGTCTAAATAAAACCCTGCCTGCCTTGGTTAGAATAGACCAGTGCAGTTTGCATTTGCAATTGCCGACCGGGAGATGTCAGCAGATATAAGACCTTTGCGCGAAGTTAAAGGCCACTCGACTGGCTTTCTGATATTAAAGACTGCAGCACTTTTGTTTGACCCCTTAAAATTCCCCGCCGCTTTTATCATTATGAATGAAAGTTGCCTCGGTCAGAGCCACAGCCAGAAAGTGGTGATATCTGTCAGATTTATCAGGATCGGTGGTACGAAAAAAAGGTAGGATAGGCTAACTGACACTCTCAGTAAATGGGATACATGTTTTTGTTACAAATGTCATTTTCTTTTTGAGCCCCACCCCTTTTCACCTCAGTCCCGGAACGGATGGATGCCTGTCAACTTGCTTTGACAAAGCAAACGCTCTCATCTTTGGAATCTACTCAAACCTGACTCAAATGTCTGGGTCTTCAACTCATCCTGTATCATTTAGCTTAATTCTTATGAAGTTTTGATGATTATCCTTTAACGAAAAAGATGCAACAAGTTATACTGATTTACTTTTGAAAATGTCTTCTTCCATAAATCCGTTATTAGAACTACTTAAAATATTTTATGGACAAATTATAATGAATGATTATTTAGTTCTATTTTTTTCATTACTACCATCATTTATTTATTTCACTTTATTTATACATTATTTTTACTATCTCTTTTCCTGTGGACTCATTCTTTTGTGTCCCTGTCAGTCTTTTGAAAAATGCCAGAAATACCATTCATGGTATTGTTAGCTGAGGCAGGAGGATTAACGCTCACTGATTCCGTATGGTCAGACAATAACATACCAGCGGGGGCCCCACACACACACAGCAGAACAGAGATCAGGTCAGCCGCCATGTAAACCGTAACATGCCAACGTGACAGATGCATCTACACCAGCTCACTCTGCACAGACCCCAGGACTCTATCCATCTACTCTTATTAAGTCCCGCTGAAATTAAAATGTTTTTTTTTTGCATTTTGCCACAGCAGTATAGTGTTCTGGCATCTGTTTTCTGTCCTCAGCAGCAAATCAAATGGAAAAAAAGGAAGAGTAAACTTCAGCTTTTAAAGCGAATATGCTCACAGGTGGCACTCTTGTGAATATTTCGGGTGTACGCACACTGATACACACACCCTGACACTGTGACCTGTGTGTTTATACTGTACTGTGAACTTGCAAAATAGTCTTAGGACTAAGGCCATAATACTTCAGCGTTGCAGCATCATTTTCTTTCAGCTAATATCTGTAACATTTTGTTAAATAGATATTAACGATATGAAATGAACAGTATCATCTATCGGATTTGGGATGTAACTAGTAAACTACTGTTCCCAGAGCTATATCGTTTACGTTGCCTCTCCCCTGCAGGTCCAACTGTCAGTCAAACACACAGTGCAGGAACTTCGAAGGCTTTTGTTTGCTTTCACGCTTCTTTACCAGTTCATTGTGTTACTGTTAACACGAGCAAGAAAACATTCTTGTGCCATTTCAGTATTCCAAGTGTTTAATCTCCCTCACTCGGCAGGACCAGGTCTATCAGATTTTTTGTCAGTTCTGTTCCGGAGTTCAATTCCTATCCGGTCCTACCTCAATTATTGTCCCTCTAACAGCAGCTCATGCACTCGTGAGATGTGACCCAGCCTGGTAATTTCCTCCCGGACAACTACGTTAGGTGTTTGCCAAAGAGCTGTAATGCTGTTATCATGCCGTCAGAAACATGGACATTGTTCTGTCATTGTACACAGAGTGTTAAAGCCTCCACAGCTGAAATGTACAACATAGCTGTACTGTTTGTTGAGACATATGTTGACAGTTCCTTTGCTGCGTTTCTTCCATTTTGATCAGGGTGCTCTTGGGTGTCACGCCACTGTTTCCTCTCTGGAATCAATAACACTATGTCGCAGTTCCATATTACCTTACTTATTATAATTAGGTTTTGAGTTTATTGTGAATGCAGACTGAAAAAGTGACAAATTAAGTTAATTCAAAGCCATTTGATTTTTATGTAGGCTCTTGATGGAGGTGCATCTCACAGCTGGAAAACTTGAAACCTCATTACAGATGATTGTGAGACAGCTTGAGAAAGATCTCAAAATAATAAAGTAAAGCAAATCTTTGGAAGAAACATGTCGTTCACCATTGGCAAGTAGCACAGAGTTGCAGGTGGAAGGATACCACATCTAATATAATTTCCTGTTAGTACAAAACTGTAAAAGAGTCACTTCAGAAAAGGACACAGGTACAACCCATTTACCAACAATTTAGGTCAATCACATCATCAGCCTAGAGATGCCAGTGAACAATCACCAGGTGTTTGTTAGCTGTTGTTTCCTAACACCCGAGCTCTCTCACATTGATGAAACATAAAACCATAAAACTAAATGTGTCTTGGATACTGACTTTAAAACACTATACAATGGAGCTTCATTTACAGGCCACACTGTATGATATAGTACTCGCCTAGATTGAGTGTCCATCGCAGGCTTCTAACTGTGCTCTGATGAGTTGATTTGGTTGGCAACACTGAAAACAGGGGAACAAGATAACATGCTAACATGGATGTCATAGATGCATTAAATCAGATTCTTGTCTTTCTTTGTCAGGGCCAAATTAAGCCCAATTATTGATTACAGATTTGAAAGAAATGCTCATCGTCAGTTCCATTTCTATAGCTCTAATCACAGCGAACACTGCAGATAATCAGATGTATTTCCTTTTTTGGTATTTCAGTAATTAATGACTGTAATGCAGAGAGAATGAAACATAACAGGAAGATCCATCTTTTTATAGCTGGGGGAAAACCCCTCACTTTGTGGCAGATGAAAACATTATTCTCCAAAGGGATCAGTTTTACTTGGATTCCAAGTTGTGGCTTGCAGAAAGTCACATAACTAATGTCGGGTTTGACTTTTAGGCGAGACCTGTTGTTCATTCAAAATCTTTTGACATGAATTTGCCACAGAGCTGTCAGGTCACTGCTGCTGAAACTCTGATATCTTGTTAAACTGTGGGTGCAGCAGCTCAGGGGGACCACAGGATCAGTCTATACACAAACACACACACACGCTGTTTAAAGAGCAACAGCTCTGTGAGGAATGAGGATCACAGTAGACTCTGGTCTTCACTTCATTTAAACACAATCCCAGTCACTCCACTTGCTCATTCATTCATTCACTCATTTCCTTTCTTTTTAGTGTTTCATTTTGTCTTTCTTACAGGCCCTAGACGTTTCTTCCACTTTACCACCACTTTGGTTTTTGTTTTTTTGTTTTTTTTTTTTTAAACAAAGGTCATAGCCAAACTTAACGAACAAAAGAAAGCAAAGAGAGGTAGAGGCAAAGACAGAGAAGTAATTAGTCTCTGGTAGACTCATTAGCAGCAAAGCAAAGGACCTTAGTACCTGACTAAATTAACCTTTCGATCTTTTCCTACATATTAATGATCAAGCTTTTTGATATGCACAGTCATGTGTAGTTCATTTAACTACATAGCTTATTAACTCATTAACTTTTTCTAGCTTTCTGCCAGATATAAAATCAAAATAAAGAAAAAACTGAAAATGATAAGTTAACTAAGTCAAAAAATAAAACCGAATTTGAATCCTAGTCCCCTGGGTGAAAGTCCTTTGAGCCAGTCATCCAACACAACCTAGTTGATATGCAGACTTTGTCACTCTTTATACAATCTCAGCTGACTTCCTAAAGCCTTTCTGGAAGAAAACCTTTGCCAATTGAAATACATTTCAAGCCAAAAGAAAGACATGACCATAATGTTACATAACTTTCTAACACACAGTTTATGTACCTCGTGTTTAGAGTGCATGGAGAAATTAAAAATCCCCTGGAAGACAACATGAATGCTTTTAGTGCAAGTTTAGACTGGGCTTGGTGGTGCACTTCGGCCTCTTGTGGCCAAAGTGAGTATTACAACGACAAACACTTAAAAAATCCAGACAATTGTTTTGTTTTGTTTTCGTTTTCACAAATGAAAAAAAAAAAACCAAAAACTTAAAAAACCTGATTCTGGCTCTTGCCATTAATGGCTCCGTGGTATTAGATTTAAATTTTTTAAATCACATTATCGAAATGATTTCCTAACCAGCAGTGCAGAGGTTTTTCAGAAATACAAAAACTATTCACAGAAAATGACTGAGAGCACTTCTTTCATAGAGGCCGTTGTGAACTGTGACTGGAAAGTTAGAAGTCGCCCTTCCCAGCTCTGTTCCTGACTGACTCTTAATCTGTCTCTCAATAAATTAAGTAATGTAAACCTCTGGCAGCTGAATTTAAGCATACTTGGTTGCATGTCTGCCTTTTAATGAGTAAAGTAACTTCGTGTGTTTGTAGTTTTAATCCCAAAATTGAGAGACTGAGAGGCAGGGGGAGATTAAAAGATGAAAAGAGAGTCTTTAAAATAGTGTGAAAGAAAGACAAAGTAAGAGAGTAAGAGGGCAAGGCCATCTGATGTAAATTTCGAATTTTACAGTGTAAGATTATTCCTGTCCCCTATGTGATTTCTTTGACAACAGGGAGAGAAGAACGACACATCAGAGGAGAAAGAAGTGGCCAGAAAGTCCTTGTGTTGTCCTCACATTGCAAAATACATCCTAGGGGCTCTTAATGGATGTCCCACCAACCACCAACAGGATGATAATGGTTATTCTTCTCCATTAATTTTTATTACAAATTTTAATTTAATTTTATTACAAAAGTCTGAACTTTACCATTGCTACCAACATATGGTTCCCTGCATCATAAACTGTCATCCAGGAAATGTTGATATGGCTGGTAAAATGTCAGACCAATTTCATGGTTTTAAGTAACAGATTTTCAGTGTTAAAATATTTGTGACTTTTTTTTTTAGCTGACAGATAATGTCACTTCCGGTAACACAAGGTCAGACAATACTAATTCAGCGTTTTCTTAGTGAATCTAATTCCTCAAATGCACTACCAGAACAAGTTAGTAATGGGGCAACAGTTTTTAAACATGGTGGTGTACTGTTTTAGTGGTGGTGGACACTTTGTGGTAAAAGCACTGAGCAGATCAGAGAGGACGGTGGGTCAAGCTCCTTTTGTTTAATAAGCTGACATGGTGAACTGAGTGTGTGTATGTGGTACTGTCTGCTGTTCCAAATTGGAATAACCCAAATTCAGGGTTCAGACTATGAGTGGCTGCCCAACAACTTAGTGAAACACGGCCAGTTCCCTGTGTCTGTGAGCCACTTGAACTGCATGTCATACCGTGTTTTCTCTCCACGTTTCTTGTCAGCACTGTGAACTATCAAATGAAGGTAAAAATGCCCCCCAAAAAAAAAAAACAAAAGAGCGATGACAAAAATGAAAGTAAATGTACAAAAATATACAACAACATTTCACTAAATCATTATCGAGTTCTTAGTTGAGTGGTTTCTTTGTGTTTCAAGGTCGTTGGATTTATCTGCAGTAACAATGTGACCGATTTAGGTATTAATACCTTTTCATGCACAGTGGGACACAGAGAAAATTGTTTAGCTGCAGAACGGGATAGTGTAGAATAATAAGCTATTACAACTTTGTCCGTTTACCTATCATCTTAATACCTTCTTTCTGCTAAGAGAGAATAAACATTAAACACTTGTACTGAATGTACTGTTCCCATGTAAGTTTGTGTTTGCCTCCAAGGTCATTGTTTCAAAGTGATCACATGACTGAGAGAGTTTGACAAATGGTGTGAAAAGTGGCTTTCTGGTCTCACCACTACACACAGTGTAATCTGCTATTTGCAACAACACACGCGTACATGTTTGTGTGTATGTGTGTGTGTGTGTGTGTGGGGTGGGGTAATTTAGTTAAGAGAGGTTTATAGTGTATTAAATGTTCCATGAAAAGAAAAATATGTTTTCTGTGTTCATATGTTGTGTCTGTGGGCGTATTATTCTGCTATCCATCATTATAAGTCAATTATACAGTAACAAAATAACAAAATCCAAATCCCTTGCTTTTCTCTTTCTTTAAACTATTCTGAACTTTGTTTTCAATGATTCTTCACACACTCAGGAGAATATAGAGCATATTTATGTCCTGTAAAACATATTCATGAATTCTGTGCTGACCCAATCGATCCCTCGAGTTATATGAAAACCACAGATCTAACAACCCCCCTGGTTTCAGTCTGGTCTTGACAACCTGTTGTATGATACATGGAACACATAAATGCACAAAAATTCAACACTATCATTAGATAAAGCTCATTCAGGGAGCATTGACAGAAAGACTAAGAAAAAGTTCGTTTCCATCTTTCAACCTCTTAATTTCCCCTACTTTTCCTTCTCATTTCCTTTTTCTTTCTTCTTTTTTCATTGCCATTCTTGTTTTCTTACCTCCCAGTGCCTGGTGTTTTGCTTTCTGTCATCTTTATTCTTTTCCTCCTGTCTACTTAAATATTCTGTAAAAATCACCATATGGATTTTACAGTGGTCAGCATGAATATTAGGTGTGTATAGTCCACTGTCGATGCCAAAAAGCACTTAAAATCAACATACTGAACCAAACCCTCATATTTCAGTTTTTTTTTTAAAGCAAACAGTTTCAGTTGATGTATCAGGTAATGTTAGATGATGTTACTTCCTACAGCCAAAGCAATAAAGCACAATGCAATAAAAAAAAAGAACAGTACAACACAACACTCAGGAGAAACTCCACTGATCCCATATGACCTGCCACAGAACAGCAGTTGTCTGGGAGCGTAAAAGAAACTCGAAACCAACCGAAGGTGCACAATATCTAATCACAGATATCATTCTTTTTCTATGTGTCAAATAACATCTTATGAAGGTCCAGAGTTCATCCATAATCCCTTATCACCTTTGAGGACTGATGCTGCCTGCTGCCAATTTGGATGTTGACATTGCTTGTTCATTTTATAACCATAATGTTCGCATATTTGAATAAAAGCCATACGTTTTCTCATATTTTATTGTAAAAAATACATTAATTCTGCTTTTAAAATTTAATAATTTTGTTTTTACTTCATAGGTCTTTTTTACAGCAGACATTTTGACTTGTCACAGGTTTTACCAATAACATTAACAATGCGTCAGTTTGATTCAAGTGTCTCTGTAAGGCATAACAGTGTCATAGTGAACCAACACGAACAATAAAAGGATAAATGGAATTCAACCTTTATAACTTTTATTATTTACACCTGCGCTTTTCCAACTTTGACAACACACAATGTGTACTGTGAAAAAGACCTATAGTCCTGTACTAGAAGTGAATGTAAAATTTGCATATAGTCAAGACTTGAAGTATTTGGACAGTTACACATGAGCTTATTAGACATTTGGCTACTAAATGGGGTTTTTTGGCAGCTATGTGTTGTTTCAATGATAGTTCATGCACAAAAAAAGGTCACATGTGACTCAGAGTTGAGTGAGAGTTGAGAGTTGCCATTTAGATTGAGGTGGAGTTGTCCATTAATATGAGGAGTGAAGAGGTGACCATGAGAGAGAAGAAGATAATAATGAGGCTCAAAAAAAATCTGAGATATCAAAGGTAGTCGGTTTGCCAAAATCAATAGTTGGGTACAGTCTAAAAAAGCAGGTGTGTACAGGAAAACTAGAAAATGTCAAACGACCTGGTAGACTGAAGAGCGAAAGTCTTGTGGATGAGCAGAAAATCATTTGTATAGTGAAGAAAAACCTAGTCAACGATCAAGAGAAGACTTCATGACCATAACTTCAGAGGATTTACCACAAGATGCAAACCCCTGGTAAACCTCAAAAACAGAAAGGCCAGGCTGCAGTTCACAAAAGCTGAGGCTTGGCACTCGTAGTATCCAGAATTTTATTTCAAATTGAATGTGCTGCAGCTCAGAGCCTGAAGAACAAAAAAAATGTGTAAATGTCCAAATACTTCCGGTCTCGACTAGATTAAGCTAAGTATAAAAGGAATTGGCAGGTGAAGTTAATATCCCCTCATTATAAGAACGAATTTAATTAATCTTACAGTTATAGACAGGTGAAAGCACCTCATATATGCAGATTTAGGTTTAATCAGCCAGAAAGCCAATGGAACATTGAAAACAGGCTCAGAGCAGCGTCAGGGGGCCCTCCTCCGCACTGACACCCATCCAGCTGGGTGTCAGTGCATGTTGGGATCTGGACAGGGGGTAGGAATTAATTCTAATTAATGACTTGATTAGAATGCCATCTCATATATTACAATAAGGTGTGCGCACACACACGTACGCACAAAACAGAGAATGGGGACAAACGGTGCACACAGACAGCACAGCACAACACAACACAACCACACAGGAATATAAACACACACCACGCACCTTACACACCCCCATTCTCAACAACATGGACTGCCTGACAGGTTAGCACAGGCAGCGTGTCAGATTCTCACTCTATAGTTCTGCCTTTACACTTTGATGTAAAAGTTTTCTTCCCAATTTGAAATAATTACCGCGTCAACTTGTAAGAATTCAAGTCACTCACTGCCACTTGCAAAATGTAACATGTTTTTACAAAACCACTCAAGAGAGTCTGCTATAAGTTCCACTAAATTGTTCTACAAAAAGGTGGAGACATTACAATAACCTTTGCCCTATAAACATAGGCTTGGACGCATTTCTCCTATTTTCAAGTTTGCATTCGTACAACCACTCGGAATAGCAGAAGCTAGATGAGTCAACCGGTTATTTATTACTTTGAGCTATTTCCACTCTTCTGCTTTCTTGCTAACTGGATTTCATGAGCTCTCAATCATGGTGCATGTTCAGGTCTTACAACTGGCTCATGTTGGCTGAAGGTGTGTCTTGTGCAGACAGCTTATAGCTGGTCGTTTTTTTTTTTTGTTTGTTTTAAAAACAAAAAAGATATACTGTAGGTGATAACCGGATTTCATCCAAATGTTGCAGATTTTTAAGCCAGTTAGCAACAAGTTTGAAAAGGAAAATTTGAATCAGGTTTTTCCATCAAGCTGTATTTTCCAAATTTCTCAAGCCAATGTAACATATGACTTTTCTGTGAAGCATGGTATGTCCCACCTAAGATAAAATGAATGTTTTTTTAATGAATAACTCTCTGTGCTTTTGTTGGCTACAATTTTTAAATTTTTTTCGTTATGAGCTTCCTGGTAAAGTTGTTGTATCTGGTTTGGCTTTGTTACATGTCACCCCCCCATTTTTGCCCATGTTTTCTGTCACGCTACACTGTTAACTTTCTATTGCAGACAAAATGGTAGAAGAATACACTGATATTAATGGTCTGTTTTTGGGGACGTTAAAGAAGACTTAAGTTATTGAACCTTTTATACAGTTACTTTGAAGTCAACGGAAAATGTTTGTTTTCAGTCTTACAGAATATTTCTACCTCTTCACATTCACTTAGTACAGCCACAACCATTGACTGTCGGCTGCTGAGCAGCTCCACCAGAGGAGGATAAAGGTGATAGCATTTTGGACAGAAGTTATTAAAGGAGTGGAGAGTGTTATTCACTTCTCAGTGTATTCAGTTCATTCATCATATTCTTATTCATAGTCCTTAAACTTGAACTGGCAACTCTGGGGTAACAAGCCTGTCTCTCTTCCCCACTACCATTTTCTCCAACATTACAGTTTTGCTGTTTCAGTGTTTACAAGCCGTTGTTGTGTACCATGACCTTTATGACCTTTGCCATGCATCTGACCCAGTAAGCAACATGAAGCTGAAAATGAGATCCAATTTTTTGAGATTGTTGTGGGATAACATATCAGTGATTAAAATTTTAATGGAATTCTGCACTGTGCAATCTATACAACCTGGAACACCACAACCCGCATACCAATGTGGGTTTTCACAGTGTGATGATTTTTTAAAAGCTGCATGCACTTAAGTAAACATGATGATGATGCCTTTAAAGCTGCATTCTGCACTTAAGTAAACGATCATCCATCAAACTTGTTGAGTGACACTGACAATATTTGCATACAGCCACACTAATGGGTACACAGCAGTACATTACACTGCATACCGGGAATTTGTGACTTCAGAGCATGTTCCTGTTTTTTTTTTAATTTCAGTGTTTTTAGGTTGTCATAAAAAACAATGCTTTCAGAAGCTTCTGGAGTGGAGAGAGAGGCTCACTCAACTGGAAAATGTCACATATATTGAATGAAAGTGGTTTGCTATGACTGCGCAAGATAACAATTTTATCTTTGCAGTTACAGCAGCACAATGTTTCCCCTGAAGTATATTACAATAGTGAGATTTGGGATCAACTCGTATCTGTCAACTTGTAAATCTGGACCAGAAGTCACAGAGGCATTTGAAATACCCTCTAATACAGTAAGAGGTGTTTACTATGGTGGCCCAGGAGTAGAAAGCACAAATAAACAAAACCGAAAACACAACAGCAACTGTGCAGCTGTTGCTATTGGAAACTGAGTGCAACAAAGAGAGATGGTGAGTATAAAAAGTCTGACTGTCAAACACTTGATGAATGATCATATAGGGTTCAGTGAACTCCTGAACCCTGCAGACACTGGAGGCTCTGCTGGTGGAGAATGTCAGCGACTAAAATGCACTTTCAAGACCCAAAACAAGACAAAGCCAGCTAATCTGATCTAAACTGATGGCATTACCTGTAAATACCACCCGTAGCTTTTCCTCTACCACCATCATCGGGTCAAAGTTTATAAAATAAATACTTTGGTTTAAGACAAAATACCCGGAAAACTGTGATAATCAGCAAGTGCTTGCTAATATGCTAAACGATGACAGTGAATATGGTAGACATTATACCTACTAAACAGCAACAACTCTGTGAAAACCACCACGAGGAGAACAACAGTTTTATCTTAAAGTAGCCTGTGTACTGTAGGTGTGTGACTGAGGATATGGTAACACTTTATGCCACAGAAAGGAAATTAATGCTCTCCTAGAAATGATCTGGGCTATATACTGTATGATCATCATTTAGAATGCCTGAATCCAGATGAATAAACTCAATTTCCCTTACTGCACGACCATTTCAATTACTGTAGGTACATAGGAGAAACAGGGATTGTGTGGGTCTGCTGACAAGACCAGACTACACAAGTGTTTACTGCATATCACCCTCTTAAAGTAAAGCTGATGATACATCTTTGTTAACAGAAGTATTTGTTTTGGACCCTGTGTTTGCTGTTGCATTTTCCAGATTCAATCTATTCCTGCTATTATTGAGTGTTGTCATCGGTGTTAAATACCAGCATCAGACCAGAATGATTACCAGACTAATAAATGAGTCGCACACGATATTGGTTGTCATGGAGTGGTCATTTGGTTGATATATTTAAAACAGCATGTTTGTTTGGTCTGCTCCAAAGAATAAATATCTAATTTCTCCACGGTCACAGTGAGAGGAGTATATACATGTGGCGTATACATCCATGGCCACGGCCCACTAGATGTTGTTTCTGATGTGGTATGCATACGTGCATGTGTTGGAGCTGACTGTAATTATTCCCAGCTGTTCACTGCCAAGAGGCATAAAGAGGAACAAGTAGCACCAGGAGCCCGTTAATTCATCTCTGTAGGTGTGAAAAAAAGCTGCCTGGCTCTAAAGATCCCCCTCTCCGTCTGTGTTCCTGCTGCTGTCCACACTGAAGGATTAGGTTAATTTGTTACAAGGTGCAGGGCTAAATGTCAGCATCAGACTAGACACGGGGGGCCATGCACCAGACTAATGAATGACCAGTGTCCTCCCACACATTATTGGTGTGACACACTGTCAGTGTGTTCTCGTGTGTGTGTGTGTGTGTGTGTGTGTGTGTGTGTGTGTGTGTGTGTGTGTGTGAGAGAGAGAGAGAAAGAGATTTTATGTGTCTACAAAGTGGGAAAAGCATTTAATTGGAATTTAGATGACTGACAACTACACTGCCATGTGGGTGACCTGCTCAGGGCTTTGTTGGTAGGGAGGCAACCAAATGCAGATGTGCCTCTGGATAAGTTTAATTTACATTTGTGCAGAGTGACAGTTTGGTCATGTCAGGTCAGGAAGTAATACTGCACATTTTTGTTGTGTGATCCACATCAGTAACAGCTGTGACTCAGTTATACCGCCTCAATTTTACAAAAAATGACATGTAAACATAAGGATGTGTTACATTATTAATTGGGTTGCCTTAAGTCTGTTTTATTTCATATTGATAAATATGGCTGCATTTAAACAAGCCATTGACAATAAACTCCCAAAATTGTGAATGCAACAATAGTTTCTTTAAATTGTTTATAGTATTGTATCAAATAATAACTCTTATTTTACATGCTAACCGAGAAAAGGTTACGTTTTATTTCATAATTATTATTTTTTTGAGCTAAAAAATAATCTACTCCGTGACTCAAACCTCATCTAACTAAAGCTTTTACAATCATAATTCTGCTTATTTACATTTTATTGCCCAAACAGAAATGTGATATTACTGAGCTACGTGTTTTTGGCCCCAGAGCATGCTTTTAATTTAATAATTTAGTGGTTGCGTTATGACCATTATTTCTTATAAGTGGTCCATTATTAGGGGTTTAATGGGTGGGAGGTGAAAGCATATTGTGTGTGTGTGTGTGTGTGTGTGTGTGTGTGTGTGTGTGTGTGTGTGTGTGTGTGTGTGTGTGTGTGTGTGTGTATTTGCTAGCTTTGTTGGTACAAATATTCCCACATGAATATAAAACATTACACTGTCAGGTTTCTGTGTGCCCCTGGTCAAAATTTCTGTTACTGTGAATAGTTCAGTGAGTAGAGGATGAACTGATCTCCAAAAGGTATACAATTAAAGGTGAAACATTCTTTTAAGACGGATAAGTGGTTTTTTTTGGGCACCCCAAGAGATTTTAACTCTCAGATAACTTATCAAGGTCTCAGATCTTAATTAGCTTGTTAGGGCTATGGCTTGTTCACAGTCATCATTAAGAAAGGCCAGGTGATGCAAATTTCAAAGCTTTATAAATACTCTGACTCCACAAACCTTGTCCCAACAATCAGCAGCCATGGGCTCCTGTAAGCAGCTGCCTAGCACTCTGAAAATTAAAATAACTGATGCCCACAAAGCCGGGGAAGGCTATAAGAAGATTGCAAAGCGTTTTCCGGTAACCGTTTCTTCTGTTCGTAATGTAATTAAGAAATGGCAGTTAACAGGAATGGTGGAGGTCAAGTTAAGGTTTGGAAGACCAAGAAAACTTTCCAAGAGAACTGCTTGTAGGATTGTTAGAAAGCCAAATGAAAACTGCTGTTTGACTATGAAAGACCTCCAGGAAGATTTCGCAGACTCTGGAGTGGTGGTGCACCGTTCTACTGTGCAGTGACACCTGCACAAATATGACCTTCATGGAAGAATCATCAGAAGAAAACCTTTCCTTCGTCCTCACCACAAAATTCAGCATCAGAAGTCTGCAAAGGTAGTATACTTTTCTGTAATTGATTCTGCTTCAGTCCTCCAGCCTTTTGAGTCAAAGTGCTGTCGAGCTGATAAAAAGCTAAGAGAAAATGTGAAGTCTGTTCTGCAGAGAGATTAGTTTGTTCGGCTGCATGGATGTGTTCTTTTTTCCTTGATGTACTTTTTGCTTTTACCACTTTTTAATGAGATAATTATTCAGTTTGAATAATGATCTTCCCTAACAAAATCAGTTACTCACGCTCTGGACCAACAACACAAGTGCAATCTCTGGCTGCAACTCGGACAACTTAAACTAAAAAACAACTTTTGCCTCAGGAAGGTGCAGAAAGAAGATAACACTCAACAGACTACAGATAAGAATTTAAGTTGTACCTGTTTGCCGGTGGAGTGAAATCTTGTAGTACACTTATCGTGGATTAATGCTTTTGTGTCACTGTGTTATGACGGTCCTGCTGTAAGTGTCTCCGGTGTAACAACTGATTTATATATTTCACCATCGTATATAACTTATTGGTCGTAGCTACACCATTGCTGATGGTCATCCTTTCGGTCACATAATGTGTCTAGTATTATGGAATGGGAAGATTAATCTCTACTGATTTTAAAAAATGGCAGAAGAAAATATTTGATAAATCAGTTCTGTTGAAAGGCTGTAGTCCACGATGAGAATGTATGTGATATATCAAACTAGACAGCGGAATAAATAAATACCAGGAAAGAACTGAATTAAAGCAGCGGAACACTGTCTGCTTCTGTAACCATGTCCTGTACAGTCATATAAGGCCAGCTGTCTGCCTTACTCTCTTCTGCTCTCTCGACATCTGTTTGCTCATGTGGTTCAGTGTGAACAGCTGAATAGTAGAAGTGAAAGTCAAGGAGAAAAAAAAAACAAGCTGGAGATGGGCAGAGATGACTGACCGTCACGCAGATCAGCTCAAAATTTGACTCTGCTCTGTCTGATCTCAAATTTGTACTTATGATCATGCAGTAAAACACACACACTGTATACTCTACCAGTCTGGTGAACCAGGAGGCAGAGTTAATGTGAATGAAATAGCCAAAAGATAAACAATAAGACTGTGTTTGCTTAAACTTTAATGAAGGCAAATTTTTTTTGGCATGAATTTAGATGTAAAGAAACATTTACTTAATATCACCCAGATTTTTACTTGTAATAACATAACCTTAAGCCCAAAAGATCACTCACACTGCAACTGACTGTTGATGGGTGAATCTGTTGGACTGATTCTGTGCAGTGTGAGAGACTGACTGCATCTACAGCATTTGAAACGTCCGTTACTATGGTAAATTGGGAAAGTCAGAACTTAAACAGGATGTGGTGTGACGAAACTAAGCCACGTTTGTTCAAGGTAAGTGTAGCTTTGTCCTACTGGACTATGATGATGCTTCATCATGACCAACAAAACTACACAGAGAGCAATCCAGTATTTCTAGGAATTAACTTTATATTGGACGATTCTGTACCGCACATTTTACATTCACTACCAGAGGAGGAAGTAGTGTGCCCTTTATGCAGCAGGGCAGAGGGTGGCGGTGGATGTACGTTTGGCATGTCCTGCAATTAACACCATGCTGTACTTACTGGTATTGCAGAAAGCAATTGTTTTGCTGACAGCGGATTTAAGGAAATCTTGTCATTGAACTTAATCCGGGGTTTTGCAGAATTGTCCAATATCTACATTCCTGTCTGGCGATAGGGCTCATAAGACTCAGGATGTCTTTAACAGCTTTTTTTGTCTCATCAAGTTGAGATCACAACCTGACAACCCGACACAAAACATTAGGACACATCTGGCCTCCTTAGGAGGCTGTAAATGGTCCACAGTTTTGGAGCTTGATTCATGAGATGCAGCAAGCTGGAAATATAAGCAACATGCCGAATAAATATTGGAAGACAAATCTATGTAAGGACAAACAACTGTACTAAAGGCTCATTGGAGGAAAGATTGCTCCCATATGCTCAACTACATGATCAAATGAAATATTTGAACATTTTCGAAGCAGAAAGCCTCCGTGGGAAATACTGTCAGGGACACGAATAGCAGGTTCAGCTTATAATGTGATCAACTTTAATTATGAGACATGGTAAATCAGATCCACAACAAAAAATGGTGGGAGGACTGAGCTCACACAGCTGTGACTGTTGCTATGAACTTACTTAAGCCTGCTACTAATAATAATGATAATAATAATGTGTTTTTTTTTCTGGTTGTGGAGTAGTAGCGAGAATAAGAGCTGGTGGGAAGAAACCAAACAAGTTATTTTAAGGTGCGTGTTGGTGGAACAGAGCAACATGAGCACGCCATCCAGACCATTTGCAACAGCTTCTTCCTTCCTTGTTGGTGAAAATAATTTTGTGTTATGGTGGTTCAGGTAAAATATTAATAGCTTCCATTCAGCAGGAAGTCCTCAAAGCAGCAGGAGAAGCAGGAGTAAGAGTAGGGAAGAGGATACATAAATAAACACCAAACCACTCTGGACACTCCCCACTCAGGGTTCAGTCTTTGCAACGCTTTCCACACAAGTTCTTCCAATCAGTAAAGGAGCTTAAGTTGAAGTTGGTTAGACCGGGGCCAGGTAATGCTGTCTGTGCATGAGAAGCAAGCGCTTGCTTCCTTCTGTAATGCAGAATGAGTTACTGGACAAGCTGATCAAACATCTATTCATTTACACCGATCGGCCGCAACATTAAAACCAGTTGCCAGTTTTAATGTTGTGGCTGATTGCTGTATGTTTTCAGGTCAGGGTAACAATGAAGTTCTGTTCTGACTTTGACTCATGTTTTCATGCCACTAATTTTGCTCCCCGGATTTTATTTCTTACAAGTGGGTAGATTATACTGTAATTTTCATATTTTATTCAGATTGTATATCAATTTTGTAGTCTTAATTAAGTGATGAATCAACAAAACATTGGTACATTAAATCCTTCTTATGATGAGAACTAAGAAGTTTCTTTGTCTCCTACAAATACGATGTGTGTTTGTGGAGGACCGCATTGGTTAAATGTAACTAAATGTAAACTAAAAAGATATAAAGGAGCTACAGTACAGTTACAGTAGGACTATCCTGTGCTATACAATAGTAATGATGACTACTTATGTAGTTCTCTGTATGTAACACGTTCAATCAAAGTTTCACATCCAAGCAACAGCGACCATTTGTAACACTGGAATTTCAACTTCACTACTTTCTCTTTCAGCTAATTTGCTTTGTTTAAAAGATATTAGCAGAAGTAACCTTAATATGTCCTCTGACAGGGTCTTTGCTATTTTTTCCTCTAAACTTTATTCATAGTTAGACCTTTCACGTACTTAATTTGCAAACTTTAGCATAAAAAAAAAAAAACTTAGCCTCTACTTGTGGCTCAGGGTGGAGCCTGCCCTCGAAAACACACAGTGTGATACCAGCCATCAAGAATGTAACAGCCCCCGGACCTTCAAATACTCCTTTGCAGGAAGATCTATTCAGTGCTACAGCCTGCTCAAGGATAAACAACACAACTCATCAAACAGCAATAATTCATTTTATTTTCCATGCTCAAATAGGCAAAACTTTTTGACAAGATACGTCTTTTAATAAGTGTACTTTTGTGCAACTCAGTGAAAAGACAATGCTACTAACTTTTACAGACAGATGATAGCATTTCCAGTGAACTTGAGCTACCCCTTGAACTTTGGATATACATCTATGTATCATCTTATTCCTTTAAGGAGACAACACTGGCACTTTAACTGTGATGTGTAGGTACTGTGGTAGTAGACTGTAGTCATGATAGTTACATAAAGATCATTATTACAACCACTGAAACATTCAGAAAACATCTTCCATGTGGTCCACATTAAAGATAATAAGTATGGACCTTCTTTGGTTGTAATTATTATGGAGGATGCTTAGGATTCAGAAAAAAATAACAAGAGAGTATAGAATGGAAATAATAGTTATTTTTCTATCAAAGCTGGGTCAATACATTTTTTGTTTAAGAAAAAAACATGCTGAAAAAATTTCTTGATGCCAATTCCCTTGATAACCTGGACTGAAAAGTGAGGCTGGTAAATGTGTGTGCTGTCTTGTTAATTAGTCAAGGCGGTCCTTTTAACTCAAAACCATCACGTGTGTCTGGCTCAATGAAGAAAACAAATGAGGTGACCTGAGTGGAAACTACTGTGTGAACAAAAAAAAAAAAAAAGCCTTTTCTTCCAAATGAATTGTCACAAAACATAAAACTCAGACCTTTTCCTCTTACTGCTGTTTGACCAGCGATGAACTTTCGTCTGTTCTGTATGATTCAGACTTGTTTCGTGTTTATCGACGACAATAGAGATGTGTCAAAAAGCCTGAAAATCTAACTCTGTGTGAATGCAGCCTCACTGTAGGAAGCCGTTGGTAACTTTAGCACAAATAAATAAAAAAAACCTTAACCAACTGAGTAATGTTTACCTTCAACCAACCAGCTAAGGGCTTCACAAGTTACAGTCAAACAGGGACCAAGTTGACACCTCAAAACCCCCTTTTCTAATCAAGGCCAAACATAAAGGATCGCTGTTACATGCTAGTAAATTTAAAATCAAGCCTACTCTTTTTTGTGAATTAGCTCTTTTCTGCAGCCAGCTGAGCATGAGCTGCATCGACCAATTAATTCAAACTGGATTATTAGATATTTGGCCCTGAAATGGCAAATATGCCAATAAGAATAACGATATGATGCAAACATGTTTTTATAGCAGTGGTGTAAGTACAGTATTAAATGTATCATTAAGAAGTAGCAGTGCAGTAGTGTGCAGCCACACGAAGACACAACTTCAGCTTCAAGAAAGATTAGGTGTTTGGTCGCAATTTCCAACTTCACATCAAACCAAACAAAGTTCAATAGCATATTAACTTCACATTATTCACTTACGGCAAGTGTGTATCTCCAAACTTACAACCACACTGGATTATACATTGTAAGAAGTTCTAAGGCAATTTTATCTACTCTACATCTTGGCAAGCCTATTTGAATGTGTACATACAACTCTTTGCCCTAGAAATTACACATCTAATTCATTTTTCCAAATGTATTTTGAGACCAACGTAATAGCTACCTGGATTATGTTCAGTGCAACTTTTATTTCAAGTGTAGTAAGACAAGTAACATGTTGTGGGGAGGAGGTCAGGGTGGATAGATGGTGTATAAAGTGCAGGACTTTGACACCGTAGACTGGGGTTTTGAATCCTAAATCCTGTGAGTGTTCAGATTTAGGCAACAAAACCACTTTAGTTAAAGTTGGGGGAAAATCGTGGATTCGGTTAAATGTTAATAAAGAAAAACATGAAATACTTATCTTGTGTTTCAAGTCACAAGGTTGTGTATCCTGAAGCATGTCCTGTGTCAACATTTTTCGATGTAGCAGATTGGTTCCTTAAAATAATTTCCTCATGCTAATGAAAATAATAAAAAAACCTAATACAGGTGTCATTATGTGTCTCAAAGGATGCACATTAGTAGTACATAAATGTAACTTCTAGGGGACTGGGTTGCTATACTTAACAATAAACCTGAGCTATCCTCTTGATATGGCAGAGCCCCTGCATTAGCATTCATTTTTAAAATCAACTCACAGTGGATAATGCTTTGCATTTTCTCATCTGGACTTGAGTTCAAATGGGGAGTCAAAGTTAAAGCTCTGATAAAGAAATTAAGAAAATGTCTACAATGAGCATTACAGACAACACCTCTTCTGCTGGACACATCATGAAGGTTGAGTGAGCACTTGTGGTCATAAGGGGATATGCAGGGTATAAATTCTTATTCTACAGGCTTATATTCAAAATAAGTCTTTTTTAGTCTAAAACCTCAGAGTATGTCCAGTTCTATATACAGCTAAGACAAACACGTACTGCTTTCAGATGGCAAAAAAAAAATGGTGTCGTACAGTATTTAGCCCTGCAGGTTTTTTGGCAACAGTAGCGCTTGTATGATAGGACCAGTAGTTGTATTGAGGAGTCAAGTAATGGTTTAATTGGTAGTAGAAAACAAACAATGAACACAGGTATAAAAGTACATCAGTGCTGTAGATTGCGTCTGTGTGACGTAACCGAACTGACTCATTTCATGTCATATTATAACACAGGAACCAAAAGTGGTTGTGTTGGTTTTTGTGTTTATCCCTGAGACTGTCTGAGGCACAATGCAGAGGCACATATCGAAATCTGCTCTTATTTACCACTCATGCATTAGTACACTGTACGTTAACACAGTAATTAATAAGTATTTACTTTCTTGGATACATACAGTAAGTTTACAGTAAAACTGAAAAAGAACACTTGAATATCAGCCTTCAAAATAATCTGGTTGCTGAACAATTCATTTTTCCCCAATTAAAAACAAAAACAAAAAACATTTTTTCTCCACAGTGGAGTCAGCTTGTAGTGAACCTGCAAAGGCAGACTCCCACATTGACTGCAGCAGTATCTGGATCAACTGGAGTGATTTAAGAAACTGTGCATGGTTGTCTCCTTTAGTTGATCTCTGGCATACACTTAAACCATTTGGCCATGCGACCCTGCCTCTTGGCTCCTCTTTCCTGTGCGTATGATTCCAGTAGCCCGTCCGTGTAGTGACCGTATTCACTGATGGCGTCTTCAACACGAGTGATATACAGCCAGCTGACTATCACACCAAAGAACTAGAGAGAGAGAGAGAGAGAGAGAGAGAGAGAGAGAGAGAGAGAGAAAGGAAGGGAGGTCACCAAATGTCTCTTTGTTTCCCACACTTGCGTCTCACCCTGACGTCTTAGTCCTTCCACATAGGATGCGAGGGAAAGATGCAAGGAAGAGATACGAGGAACGCGGAAGCATGATTTCAGAGAAATCTGCCTTTCCTATGAACTGTCATCTGAGGTGAGTCAGTTTCTGATCACAACGGCGCAGCTGGATCACCTGCCACCCTGCAAGTGTTCGTATTCTCACATACACATAATGTGAGGTACTGCCCAAATGATAATAAAAGCAAGCAGTTACTACTGCCAGGGCAGCGGTGTAGTGATGTCCTCCAAAAGTGAATGTGCAACATCTCTGCATCTGCACATTCATTTAAAACCTGTATTTCGTATTTATATTGTGAAAAGATCCATCAAACCACAGTCGCTTCTTAGACAGTTGCTTTATTTATTAACTAATTAATTATTTGCATCTGCATTTACTGATAAAACTGATTATGTGATAATCCTGGTTAAGATGTGAATGTCTCAGAATTGACCTTGATTGAAATTTATGCTTTATGCTTTCTTTATTAATCAAACCTACATTTACCACAGATCCAATACTTTTAACTAAATGGTTAGTCAGAACACAGGAAAAAAAAAAGAAAAAACACAAGACTTAGTGATGATTTAGCACCAGAGTTGAATCTGTTTCTTGTCCTGATATCAAACTGCGGAGATGAAGTATCAGATCAGTCCGATTAGATTTCTAATAAAAGTGGTGTGTCAGTCTAGCGAAAGACTTCTGTGAAGGATGGCCCTACGTATGCTCCCACCTCTGAACAGAAATAAAGGAACTGAGATGTCCTTTATGATGGCGGACCAGATCTGGGTTTTGTGTCAGCCGCAGACTGAGGAGTGGGGAGAAATGAAATTAGGAAATGAGAAGCATTACATCTCCTGTCTGGACTGGAAGACTGACTGACAGCTTCTGTTCACTAAAGCCTGTCATGCTTATTAAAGTCCAGCACCATCTACATTCATACATTGATAGCCGCCAGTGTATGTCTGTGTGTGTGTGTGTGTGTGTCTGGATTTTAATGTATCATGTGAGATAAAATGAGACGTGTGACGACAGAAACGACAATGTGATAAAAAACAGCTTCTGTGTCTGTCAAGACTACGTCCTCTAACTGAGCTGCTAAAGAAAAAAAAAAAAAATTATATAGAGGGAAATGGCAGATTTATAGTAGGTTTAAAAGTGTCACACTATCTTCTAGATAATGTTGTTTTTAATGCTAGAAAAACATCAAAGTCAGACGATTTCAAAAATCTTGTGGTTAAAATGTAATTTTAAGCTCAGATGTATGATTTTAACATAAGATCATTTTTGTTAATAGGTTGATGTATCAAGAATTTTGCTTGTTTTATCTGAAACCTTAATAAAACGGACCAGCAGGCAAAGCATTTTGTGAAAATTGCACTGCTTATTTTGTTACTGATAATGCTGCGTAGTTGTCAGATGTACCTGAGGTAAAGCAATTTCAATTTTCCCCCCCGCTTAGTAATCGGATTTGCTTGCATTAGACAGGCTGTTGAGCTATGGATGAACGTTTTACTCTGATCTTCACAAACATACTGAAACTGACTCGTTAAGTCTCTGCCAGTGGTGAGAGTTTTAGCAAATATTGTATTTCTGTGAAGATGACAAACGACACAACACTACTAACCTTTGAGTATCACAAAAAGTTCAGTTAAAATATTATACAAGTTAGATTTCCTTATCAAATGCTGTGCAATAATGAGATCAATACACACACATACAAAAAAGGTTCCCTTCCTAAAACAGAGCTCAAGTTTTTTTTTTAATAATCATCCATCAAGAAGAAATCATCAGAAACAAACAATAAATCATGAAATTGGCTTCATCTTCCACCAAATTACATAATAAAGTCTGGTCAGAACATCACCAGACCACCTTTCCTTTCACATATATAAGGAACAAATTGCACTGAGCATCATGAATACTATACTGCCTAAAGAGAAACAACCAATGTGTGTGTGTGTGTGTGTGTGTGTGTGTGTGTGTGTGTGTGTGTGTGTGTGTGTGTCTGAGAGTGTGTTTACCTGAGGGAATAGGATCCCTAACAGCAGTCCAGCCATAATCTTATAGTTGTCCATTAGCCAGATGAAGAAAGCGTCAGTGCAGCCTCTGATATGAATGATTTCGATCAAGTCCAAACGCTATGAGAAACAAACCACTTGTTGTCAATCGGTTCTCACAGTTCAATAATACTTACAGCCACCACCTGAAAAAAACCACAACAATCCATTATTTTACCTGTGTAGTGAGTTATCAAACTCTGAAAGTACCTCAGATATGAGGGATAATGTATCAAGTTATTTGTGAGGTTTGGGTTTTTCCTTACATTTTCAAATTCTATAATGTTCCCTATGTGAACTGTAACTAAAAATATTACATTTTGAAATGACGACTTTCATGTTTACTTGAAGGTGAAAATCCCTGAAGGTCCTAGCAACATCTTGGACCCGGGAGGCCTATTCAGTGGTCAAACTGGGGGGCAGGCTTTGCTCAGCTAGCCTGCCCTCCAGAAACAGAAACAGCCAGAGAAGCAGCACACTACTCATCACACTACCCGAATACAAAGTAACTGTCAGATGTTTTATAAACGCCAGGTTAAATCATTATGCTCTGGTTTTTAAAGCAGGCAAAAATATTTTACAATTTTAAACTGACATTTAAAGTGAGGAGCTGCACTTCTAAGGCGGGTAAAGAGACATGTCTTTTTTTTTTTTTTTTTTTTTTTTTAAAATTCAGTCATGTAAGCCATTCTTCATAGTCTTACCTCTTTTTCCAGCACCTTGTAGCCACACAAAGTGTTGACCACTTCATTAGGCTAGAAGAGAGAGAACCAGAGACAGAGAGACAAATTTAAGAGTTAGAAATAAAAACCAAGGGGGATACAGACAGTAGCCTCCGAACAGCTTCCATTATCAAGAGGAGTCAACAGCAGACAGAAGAAGCCGAGCCTTCAGCCAAAATGTATCTTTAGAGGTGGAAACTGTACAAAAAGCACAGCTAGACTGTCAAAGAGGCGCACACACAGAAACACACTGTGTGTGTGTGTGTGTGTGTGTGTGTGTGTGTGTGTGTGTGAGATAGAGAGAGAGAGAGAGTGAAAAAACTGTAGCGTGTATCTGAGCATGTGAGCAAGCCTTTTCTATTTTCAAATATTGAAATATATTCATATATTCATTTAAGATGAGATAAACTGCTAATCTCTCGTGACTGTCTGGTACAGGAAGAAGAGGGAAGCAGAGCTCACCCTTTTTAAGTCATTATACGAGTTTCAATTACTTTACTTTGGAGATTTTTTAAGCATTACCATTTAACTGATGTGACTGGATGAAGGAATGTGAGGATAACTCTCTTACCACACTGTCACCATATTTTCCCCATGATTCTGCTGAGTGATTGGCTGCAATACAGTCTTCTATGATATATCATGATTCCATACAAAGAGAAGAAGAGGAAAATAAAACAGTAAAAGGGCGAAAAGCAAGAATCAGTGACAGTTATGAGCTTGACACATAGCAGGAGATTTTGACCCGTTTATTTCAATGAAACAGGTGGGAAAACTTGCCAGTCCTCTGTCTAAAAAGAAGCGCTGTTCTCGATCAAGTGGAGGTGATCAGTGCCGCATGTTAATATGAAAACGCAGGCTTGCAATTACAAGCATAACTACAAAGATTATAACGTACACAACTGAACTTTTGAGCGACTGTTGCTTGACTTTAACGAGTCACCTGAGCTAATACTCATGGACTGTTGGGTCATTGATAACGCACAATGCATGGAAGTGAACCTAAATAAAAACATGATATGTATCTAAATATGGACGAAATCATATGAGATGTTAAGCACAATTTAGATGACATTTTATCTGAATTATTACACAAATTATCTACGTTGATTTTAAATTCGTACCAATGCACAACATTTTGACGGGTGGAGTGCAAATGCATTTTACTGTCCGTATAGGAAATGGCAAAATTATGTGTAATTCCAGTTTTTCCAATTAAATATTCTGATTTGTTATATTTTGTGATATATTCCCATGGATTATGTGTCTGTGACCAATTGGCACCTGTTACTTTCTACTTCTAAAGTATGAGTAACTATAAAAAAATATCTTCAGGTACACCAAGACATATGTGCTGCTACTGAGAGCTTCCGTTGCCTACTATGTGTTGTCTCTGGCACACAGGGTTGTGTATTTTGCCAGTTTTTCTGATCCGTCACCTACTGTAAGTCAAGACCCAACTGAACTTATTCTTTGAGCAATACAATCTGTGAACCATGCTATCTTGATAAGAGAATTTTTCCTTTACACATTTATGTAAAGAGATGACAACCCCTGGTGGTAGTGGCTCTGGCTATTTTAATAGTTGCTGACAAATATGGGAAGCCGAATACAATGAAAAACAAGAAACCATGCTGAGAATTAATTATTGGTTCATCACTGTTCCATATTGACACTGTGATGGTAAAAATATTACATAGTCTGCCCTTAGGCTGCTTAAACTGAATGTTTCCTCTACACTTTACAGAAGTTAGCTGCTACTGCAACATTAATACAGAAAATAGGATACTAAAACAGTGGAACGAAAAATAAATTACAACCACTGAAAAAAGGCAAACAAGATAGACGTCACATGCTGTCGGTTAATAGAAAATAAGTGCTTGCCATTTTTGTCACTTTAATTCTTCCGCCAAGGAGGTTATGTTTTCACCCGTGTCTGTTTGTTGGTTAGTTTGTTTGTTTATTTGTCAGCAGGATTAAGCAAAAAGTACTGAACCAATTTACACCAAATTTGGTGGAGGGATGAGGCATGGGCCAGGGAAGAACCCATTCATTTTTGGTGTGGATCTGGTTAAAGGAGCGGATCCCGGAAATTTTTTAAAATCACATTCCTTTACATTGCCAAATAGGACTTTTTTCGCCTTGGCTGAAGTATGCGGTGTTCTGAGTACCACTCTAGTTAACCTTGTTATCACAACTGACTCACAATAATGGAAAATTTTAAGTAATTGTGTGTAACTGAATTTAATATTGACAACACAGGATGGGTCTGGACTGGTGGTTTAATTTCCATGGGTTCAGCTACGAGGAAGTGTGAGTTTGTTCATTCAACTGTTGTCACAAAAGTTGTTGTTCTCTCTTTTGTTCTCTCTTTATAAACTCCGGGAGAGTGTAGGTGTATAAATTAAAGGGAGCACGTTATGTTTTGTGTGGGAGAAAATTGCCTGTGAGTGTGTCTGGATGGTGAGATGCATTTAAAATGTTCCCCAACACTATTACAACTATTATTATAATGACATACAAACTAAACCGAGGTTGCAGGGCTTCACAGATCTGTAACAAATAAATAGAGCCAGGAATGATTTAATGTTTACTTTATCTAAGCACTTTAGGTAATGTTACAGATGCTATTATCTAACATTGAACTTCAAAACTACTTAACACACACAAAGTGCCTTTCTTCATTGACTTTGGGTGATTGGCAGGTATAATTGGCAGGGATTGAAACAGCACTCATTCAGTCATTAAGAGCATTCCTAACCAAAGGTAATTCTGATGATTCCAGCATTTCACATACATGAAAACTGCATGTTAAACTTATTTTTTAAAAGAGTACTGCACCGATGTAGCTTTGCACTCCTATAACATTGGACTCATGAACTGGCATGAACAGTTAAAAAATATCAGTGCAGCAGAAGCAGAGATATAGTCTCTTTTATTCCTCACATTCTTCTTCCTTTACAAAACCTGGCGCCTACATTACCCACAATACAACCTGACCACTGACAGTTTTGTCGAAGATGGAGGTGTGTTATGCTAGTAGCGGCTGATGTAGTCTTGATCCCCTAGCCTCAATCAGAGGTGAGGAGCGGGCTACAGACGACGTGGACTCAGGTTACATCACTTGAGGTCATTTATCAGGTTTCGTGCTTCTCCCTCTGGCGCCAGAAAAAGCTTTATATGGCTTTTTTCACATGTGCAGTAGTATACCCCAACACCCTTTAATAGACTTAAATGTGTGAGATTGGGGCACTTCCTCTTAAATGTTAAGTGAAATGCAAAAAGCACAGTCTGGACCTTATGTGTACCTGTAAACTTTTAAGATATTTGAGCTCATGATGGCGCCTTGTTCATGCGTTGTTTTTTAGGTCAGTGCTGTATTGTGATAACCAGAATACATTTTATTTGAAAAGTATTTCAAATACTAAAACTAATAAATAATAAAACTTCATATAATATACCACAAACTGGCATGTAACGCAAATATTAGCACTTATATGACAGTATAATACCAGCAGTAGAAGTAGAACTGACTTAGTAATAATAGTTGAACCCATGCTGTAATGGAACAGGTAATAGTCATGGATGCTGCACTGCGACGCGTTAGTAGTAGTTTAGCAGTAGAAGTGCCAAGAGTGGCAGAAATGGCGGTAATGTCACCTACAACATGAAACCCATAGCAGACAGCCAGTACGTGCTACTGTGTAACAGCAACATCTGACATTCTAGCAGTTAGTGTTGTGGTAATACTAATAGTAAAAGCGACAGTGACACCTACCTTTGTAGTACTGCAGCAGGTATATGGGACACCGCAGGCCAATGGACCAGGTGCAGAGCAGTTGTGGTACATGTTGACCGCCCAGTCTTTATACTCTTGACCTCCACAACACTTAAACTGCCAGAGATGAGTAAAGTGGCAGAGGAGAGACGGAGAACGGCAGAAAATGGAAGGAGAAAGAAGGTGAAAGAAAAAATAAAGATAAAGAACGAGATGGAAGAAGATGTATAAGGTAGATGGGAGATAGAGAGATGGTAGGTAGGAATGAGAGAGAGGGGAGAGAAAAAGTAAGTAAACAACTTTGTAAACATTATTCCTGCTGTGCTCACGTAATGCCAGTATTTTGCAATGAAATGAACCATAAGTGCCTGTTTGTCTCTCTCTTACTTTACCAAAATCTGTGCCAAGTGGTGATGAGGCTGGGCAACATGGTTGAAATAAATTTTATGATATTACAATATAACACAATATTATATTACAATATACAATATTATAACGTTTTTTCTGATATCAATATACTGTATATCTCGATATGGCAAATCAATCACAAACATCATTTTTTTAATTACAATTAATTAATTTGCTCTGAATCATTAATTTGGACAACAGAAATTTGTAAATGATATATAATCAATATAATCGTGTTATTATAATATAGTTCCACTTAAATTAGACAGTAAGGAAAACATTTAACAACTGAAAATATAGCCTAATCCAGTACAGCAACCCTGCAATGAACTTTATTTTTGTGTATTGTTCAGTTTTTAAATCCATAGTTTAGTGGTAAAATTGAATTAATTTGTAAGTTGTACCCAGTATTTTGTCCCCCTCCTTCCCTCATATCTCTAAAGGTAAAAAAAATACTGTTTTTAACCTAAAAGCTCTAACACTAAAATTCAAATTTTCATCTTTTTTCCAACAAGTAGTCTCTCTTACCCATCCTACACACTCAGCCAGCATCAAGCAGCAGCCTCACAGACTGAAGTTTTTCAGCCCCACTTGTAGCCCCAAACAACAAATTGGTACCTGCCAGCCTCCTGTTGTTGGTTCACAGGTACAAAATAGTGGGATACCAACCTTTTTTTTTTTAAATTGCCCTCTATTTCAGCCATTACTGACAAACACTTGAGAAAACAAAATAGTGTTATTACATAGGGACAATAAATGAAGTTTGATAAGTTGTCTATAGAAAGATTATTGCTTTTGGCTGAGAACATCTGAGTCACATTGACTAAAACACTGTGTCTAACAACTTCATTATTAGGTTTAATTGGGTGTTTGTGTCACATTGTTTGAAGGCTGGTTAGACAAACAGCCTGTCAACAACCGCTCCGCCCAGCAACCATGCCGATGTCAATTTTAATTCAATTACCACAAAAATAAAAACAATACAATCTGACGCAAACAACAGAGCATTTTCCCCAGACATTTGTCACTGTGGACATTGACTTCTCATGGAAGTAAAAGCACAGGTGTAAAAAATAACATTAATGGCATGCAGCTGTTACAGATGTTAGTTATACCTGTGTTTGACAAGGCAAAAATATGCACTGTGAGAAAAGACTGTTAATAGGATGGATGTGTCAACCCCTTGAGACCAAATGCTTTTTCAGTATTTGAATAAAAGAGAAAATGTACTGCCTCAAATGATAGCACTCAAAGCAAACAAATCACATCAACCATCTAACATCTCAGTAATATGTAATCAGCAATTTCTATTTGATTTATACTTTCAATGGGCAGATAGCAACTGCACAGCCACCGCGGAGAGTAAACACTCAGAAAAACACAAGAGAAACTCTATTAGTTGTGCTTTCATTTACTGAGACAAATATTTTATAGGGAAGGAGAAAGTGAGTCAGAAAGGCAGTAAAACAGAAAAAGAGGAGAAATGGGATGAAAAGTCAGACACCAAGAGAGACAATAAGAGTAGGATGAGACAAGAGATAAAGCGAGAAGCTGAATTAATGAATAAAAATGAGGCTGCTCTTTGTCAGACAGTGCGATCAGTAAGCTGACATGACGCCAGTGTGCCAGGAAGTTACTCCTTCGTCTCGCTGGCGTGACACCACAGAATGCCAGCAATGGGTCAGGACCCAAACAAGGGTCACAGGAAGGCAAAGCAATTATGATGTGATTCATGTCTGCAACTGCTAGGCATGAATCCAAAAAAACATTACAAGTTCACACTGAGTTACCAGGTTAGTAGGTGCAGCTGTACAGCTGATCGATGTCAAGTGCAGTTCAGGGGTTTTTGCAAACTGAAGCACCTATGTCTCAAAACACCTGTCAACACCAATGGCACTGTCCAAATCTAATTGTGTTTCTCTTAGCTCCTGAAACGAAGACTGCTATGCTGGTGTCACAGATGAACCTCTCCTTTACCATTTTCTTTTTCTTTTTCTGTTGTTTTATATCATCTTCATCATTGTTGGATGGCAAATATTCTTCGGATGTCAGTTACCGAGAGAAAATCCTCAGAGTCACTCACATCTGTCCCTTTTGTAGCCAGCTTCCTAACAGACTGATGACACTGGCAGACTGGCTGACTAAGTAACTAGCTGGGTGCCTAACTGGCCAGCTGAGCTGACTGCTCACAGTGTGGGCTTCAAGACATGCAAATCAGTCCATCCTGTGCTCCCTGCCTTCATTATTACACAGCACCCATGAAAAAACCTTGTGACATGCATGATTATATGCTAAAGATTTAAAGATGTTTTTTGAATAGTTTTGCTATACTTGCAGTCTCATTAACTTTCCTTCCACCTCAAATTGTTTATAGTGGCACCAAAACGTTATTAGAACACCTCTGGAGGACTGAAGACTACAACATTTGGACACAGGGCGTATTTTGTATTAGTGGTCGTTGATCCCTTCCAAATTAAAAGTAATGATGACCAAGCTGGCAAGGTTTTGGTGCTGACCTGTTACAGAGTCCAGTCTTCTTTTCAGGAATCAACCCCTGATGAAGTCTGCACCAAACTATTGTCCTCCTGTTTTCAGTAAACAATGCTTTACATGCACAAACTTGTCTGCTGCGAAAGTTATTAACTGTGCTGCAACTGCTTCAACATTCAAATAAGTCTATAATAAGCCCAACACTAATGGATTTGCATGAAATGTAAAATTTGCATTCGAGCTTGGGTTCCATAAAAGTTTTATGGATATAGTTTCAACCTTTGTGAGCTTCAACTTATTATGTGTATATTATTTCACATGCCATGCCAATATTCGTTTTAAGACAACTCTAGGTCCTATATTGGAAATGTATTATTAGGCTTTTGATTCTTAAACCTAAAGTATGTTTCTGTCATTTGCAGTCGCCTCCATGCGATCATTGCGCAGACGCCTGCATGTGTACCTTTAATTATACTCTCATCAGGCCAAGTGGGGTTGTTTTATTTGGGGAGTATTAACCTATTGGTCATCATCCTGCCAAATGTCATGTCTCTATCTTGTGCTATCTTAGAGTAATTCGAAAGGCAGTAGAAGAAGAGGCAAAGGGTTAATAAAACATCAGAAAACAAAAGGGTCTCAACCCTACAAATACTTGATATGCAAATACCTACCTTCCTACCTAAATACCTACCTAGTTTTTATCTGTCTATCTTTCTATCCCAGTGCTAGAGCCACAACCAACATTTAAAAGTAAGCTGCTGCTGTAATTGGTGTCCATCCATCTGAACCGTAGTAGAGGAAGGACTTGACCCCCGAGGCTGGCTTGCACTGATAATAAAAAAAAAAAACAGCTAAATTTTTCCATATTTCTTTCAAACCCAGCAGGAGAATTGTGTTTCTCATTCCACCTTCAGTGCCTTTTACATTGTGCTTTGACTGGGTTGTCTCAATAATATGTAATACTTCAGGATGGTGCACATCACGTTACCGGTCTGAGCATTTGTGATGTCAAAATACTGACAATGTCCCATGTATGTTGGACATGGACAGATGCATGTAGTGCAATTTTAACTAGTTAAACATCTGCTGGTGGACTACATCCCTGAATGATACTTGTATAGATGATTTTTTTTATGTAAATCCTCTAATTTCTCTGATTATTACAGTGGTATGCCCAAGTTAAAAATAAAAAACTATTAATAAATAATATGAATAATAAATAATACAATGTATACTCACATATAGGGAAATATACACAATTAAACATTTAACACACTTTACATACTTACTAGTATACTTAATAAGTGTGGTTATATTATTAGTATACTTGTGTGCATGTAAGTATACTTACATGCAAACTAGTATAATTTAGATATGGAATAGTATACTAATTTTTTACTTAGGTGTGCTTACCAGAACTGTGTATTCCAGCTCTTAAAATGTATAGAGATATTTTTCTGAGCACGTCTAGATGTTGTATGGATGAGCAATCACACTTTACAGGTTTGTTTGGTCCCATTTTAAAAGACAATGTCTTCAGAAGGTTTTTAGACACCTACAAAAACAGTCTAGGTGGATTTCAGCACATACTTTTTCCTATCATGGTGCAAATACCAAAATGTTGCACTTAACACTGGCATGATAGGTAGACCAATGCAGCTCAACAGATACAGCATTTGTATTTTTACTGCAATAAATGCTTAAATGTCATAAAATAATCTCCCCTACATCTAGTGTTCCCATCTAGTATGAAGACTGGTTAGCGTATATGTAGCATCTGCTTAGAGCTGCACGTGTTAGCGATGCACTATGAAAAATCAGTCTTGCTACCAATCTATTGCTCCATGGAATAATGGACTGTTCCTATTAATGTTAAGCCAGCCTCCTATCTGATGGATAGACACAGTCTGTAGACCAAACTGATCAATCAGGGCTTCTCCAGGTCTAATAGATGAAGCCAGGTGTCAATAATAGACAGGTGGAGTTACTGATTGGTTCTTCAGAGAGGACAGCATTGACCTATGCATTTTAAATAACTTTGATAACACCATACTTTGATTCTCTTCATTTCATTGTTTTGTTTATTGTCAGTTTTCCCCTATTGTTACATGATTCCATCAATTCATGTTTAATACTCATACTCATTATTTTAGGAGCCACAGTGGCACAATGTTTGTATAACTGTTACCAGAAAGCCAAAGCAAAGCAAAGCCATAGCTTGTGTATCGTTTTATCTGGTTTTTAAGGCACTTTAGTCAGAAAAAAATTATGAATATCACATAAACCCAAACTTATTAAGTAGTTATCTACTAACATTGTAAAGATTACATTACATTTCTTTTAATAAAGGTTGTTAGTTTACAGATCTGAAGACCCTCAGGTCCATCCCAACTACACTGTTTCAGCTTGTCTTTCTTTTTTAATCAATGCATTGATATTATTAAGATCTCTTTACAGACTGTGACTTTCCCTGCCTTGATCAAGTGTTAAGTTTTTCAATAAAAGATGTCCACATGTCTCCAATGTCTGATTTCTATCAGCACATAAAGCATTCAATAATTTGGCTCTCCAGCACACGTCTGAGTGCTGTATGCTGTACAGATTGTGAGGCCCCTTGAGGCAAATTTGTAATTTGTGATATTGGGTTATATAAATAAAACTGACTTGACTTGACTTAAATCTCTCAGAACATCATGCAGTGGTTTTGTAACTGCCTAAGATCCAGATGTGGTGAGTTACTGTGGTCCTGTTCAAAAAAGAAGAACAAATTATCTGATAATGTAAGCTCTATCACAAGTGTGTCTATGTTCAAAAGTAAACCTAAAATTCTCAACTTACACATAGCTTGGAGTAGTTACTGTGTGTGTATATGTTTATGTGTACATAAGGTTTACTAATGTATTTGGATGGTTTTGTTATACCTTTCTCTTTTGTTGTTATTGCATTTTCTTGTATATACATTATTCTTTCATACACCCACACAAACACAAAACGTATTGCTGTATAAAAGGACATTGAATTCAAATATTAAAATTTAAATAGCATAGTTCAAAATGTGCTATGAAAACAATATCGCCTTGACTTGCTTTGCCAAACTGCCAACAATGCCGCCTGTGATGAATCCAAAATGAACTTATAAATATGCACGATCGATCACTTTTGTGTCAAACGACGGCTCAGCACTGGGGAAATTAAGTCAGTGCCCACATGACTGATCGGCTTTGTTGTTTGCAGTGCTGTAAGAAGTCTTGATATAAACCACAATATTCTGCAGCAGCAGCTGTGAGAACACCGATAGCTGTGACTCCAATGTAAATTGTGATTAAAAAATGGCCTTAAATATTTGAGCTGCGTTGTGTGGACAGGTGCCTGGAGTTGCTAGGGTTTCATCTGATGAGCGGAAATGAAAAAATGGCAGCTTTGTGCAATAAGACATTGCAGTAATCAATATTATGATTAGTGTTATGTTTAACTATGAAATGTCATTGTGTGGGGAAAAAGGCCATTGTCAAATTTCCGTTAGAATACTGAGGTGCAGTGGATAGAAAGGTCAGCTGTAAATGAACTTAATACAGGTTATGATATGATTTATCACTAATGTATGGATTTGTGTTGTAGCTCCAGGGTTTGATTTTTCTCATTTCCGGTTGTTGCAAACCTGATACAATTTAGGGCTACACATTTTTACAGCTGGAACAAATCGCTTACAGTGGGTTTTGTCACAAGAAACACTGGGTTAAAAGGGTTCATTTAGCTTCATACAAGCTCGTTTACGGCTGCAACTGACGATTATTTTCATTACCGATTAATTTGGCAATTTTTTTCTCAATTAATCAGTTGATAACTATGAAAAGTACCCATCACAAGTTTCTGAAGCTCAAAGTTGCATCATCAAATGTCTCCATTTGCCCAACCAACAGTCCAAAACAGTCCAATTTACTATCCCTTAAGACAGAGAAATGCAACAGATCCTTACAAATGAAAAGCTGGAACCAGAGAATGTTCAACATTTAAAAAAAAAAAAAAAAAAAAGACATGAAAAAAAACCCCCCGATGAACTGAATTACCAAAATAGCTGCCGAATGTTAGTCTGTTAATCAGCTGATCAATAAATAATTTCAGCTCTACACTGATTCATATAAAGTGTTGTCTGAACACATTTAAAACCAAACTTTTTCCAAACACCACATGACAGTGACAAGTCTGATTCAAACACTGAAATATCTTGCAGGATATATGATGGATCATGAAGAAGGATATGAGTTGAAATTATATTTTTTATTAATTTATTTTATTTTATATAAGACACTTCCTGTTAAGTTTACACTTAACTTGGTATTTTCCAGGGAAGTCTCATCTGACCTGCTCAAGTTACAGCTGTCATTCCTGATCTGAAATTTCCTGTGCTAGAAAGGTTTTCCACTGGCTGGATATCAGAATGTCAAGAACTGACAGGAAAACAGTGTTAAAATTCAAGTAACATATTGAAATAAAAAAATAAAAATAAAAATAAAAATAAAAAACTTGGAGAGGTGATATAATCTACCTCTTAAAAAGAACAGGGGAAAAAATACACTGTAAGCGCAGGTTCAATCTGACTGCTCACACAACACACACTGCGCTCACAAACACACCTAAAGTTTCCATGCAGTCACCAACCCCCACACAAAATAGGGATTTTTTTTCTCCATCTTTTATTTACTACTGAGAAAAGATGTGTCACCGTAGACTTTTTTTAATCAACACACAAGCAAGGCTGAATATAGGCCATTGTCATCACAAACACAGATAAATCCACAAACCCCATTTACGTGTGGAAACGGCCTCAGTCCGCACTAAGGTTTTCTGATTGTCTTTTGACCAAGTCCTCCAGGGAAAACACTTTAATCTCTCCTACTACAGGACACTTGAGCCAACCATCAGCCTTACACCATGATAAGAAAAATATAGAAGAAGCTTTACACCGCTGCTGCCAAATGCCTTTCTACCATTACTGAAGCACTGTTTGTTGTTATCAGAGTAAGTAGATCACAGTGCCAGCAAGTTAAGATCTTCAAACAGCACATCATAGGTAAATATAAAGATTCTGCTTCCAAAGCAAGGTTGCCCTCTTTTGTTTGGAATCATAATGGGGGAAAGGGGAAAATTAAAAGCTGTGGAGTCATTCCAAAAGAAAAATGGAGAAGTCATATTTTGACCTAAACTTTAAACTGCACAAGCATTATTTTCTGATTTCTCTCCAGCAACAACAACTATTCCTGGAAGCACTGAAAAAATTGGCGCTGATGACGGAGTTTCTTAAGACAATCATTAATGTCTTAATCTTGCCATAAATTTATTTTTGGCCCCTCAGGGGCAGTGAAAACAACCTGTGAACACATTATTGCCCAAAAAAAAAAAAAAAAAAAAGAAAAACAAAAAAAAAAAGAAAAATCACATTTGATGTAGAACTTGTTTGCAAAAAGGTGTATATTCAACATTTTCATCATGGAGTCATTTTGGTTGGCAACCTGGAGAATTTAAGTCCAATATGCACTTACTTTTAGCTCTTTTTTGGTCTTCACCAAATACTGAAGGAAATATCTGGCTCTTTAGCTGCTAAATGCGCCACTATGTTCACCAGCTAGTTGCTAACTTTGTCTGTCTACTGTTTGGTGTTGAGCAGGTAGTGTGCAGTGGGCTTTTTTTTTTTTTAGAGCTTCTTCAATGAAAACAGCTTCCTGCTTTGGTCAAAAACACTGTAGCACAGACAGCTAAGCAATGAACTGAAACTCAGTATAAAGCTCCGCAAGGCCGAGGGGAGCTGCAAAATTGAGATGATAAGTCTCTGCAGTTTTATCACTATGAGAGATACCTTTCATATTGTCACATTGTTTTCATGTTGTCATTTAATACATTGTTATAATAAAAATCAGGAATCAGGACTGAGGCAGGGGCTTCAACTTCCATTTGCTAATCCACCAAATTAGCTGCGACACAACCAGCTAAGTAACAACTTTTGGGCCTTCAAGCATCCAAAAAAATATCATTTAATCAACTCACAATCCTACTCCGCTGGTACATGTGCTTGTCACTCTATTGGTTTGTTCAAATTCTCCCAAAGGAAGATTTGTCTTTTCTTGTCTGTTAATTAGCGCAGGCACACACCCCTTGTGCCTGATAAAGCACACTGGTAATTAGATCTTCTGCTTCAGGCTTTGTGTGTGGCAGCATGATGTACTGTGGGAGCAGGTGCGCAGTGATGGCTCAACACAGTCCTCTCATTATTTTGGATACGACTTGCTGTGATCAGTTCACTGGTGGTACTTTTACTCTAAACAGATCTTGAAGCAACCTTGCAATGCTACACACGGTATCACACTATCTGTATCGCAACTGTGTTTGCAACCCTGACATATTTGAAAAGCTAATACAGACCTTTCAATTATGTCTTTTGTTGACAGAAATGTTCCTCATCAAATGCAAGAAAACAAGGAGTGACATAACCTTACCTTCTTCTGAACAAAGTCCATGATGTTTTTGAAGTCCAGGTCATCATAGTAGTTCACTATGCCCCTTCGGATATTTTTGTTCAGTAATTCCACCGTCTAAAAGGGTGAAAATAAACAAAACAGTTTAGGTGTGTTAATGGGATGGAGGGGGGTCACGTTGCCACGTTCTTTTTGCCAATGACACAGCTAATCTACCATTCATGTGTCAGACATGCAGCTCTGAAGAGGAAATGCTGTGATTAGTCAAGGTGACAGATCCGCTGAACTGGAATATTAAAATATGACAGTTTGAAAGCAAACATCTGTCAGTCACAATCTGGTGCAGAGGGGTTACATTAGGTGAATGTATTAATCTATCCAGAGACTGAGAATAAATATTTGCAACTTGGAACTCCACTAAGTACACTCATTGAGAGCTTTTCATTGAATGTATTTAATTGAGGGAACTGTGCATTTATTTCCCCAATTACCCTCCGCTGCTCTCTTTGTTTCTAATGCATTAGATTTATTTATAGTTTAGTAGAGAGGTCAGCAAAACTCTGGGCTTTTTCCTCTTTCAGGCCTGTCATTTCTCCGTCTTGTCTCTCTTTTAACCAAAGATAATAATGAATTGAGACTGCTACCCTCATGAAAGTCAGAGAATAAAAGGGACTGATCTTGTCATTTAAATTATTTTTTTTCCTCCCCTGAACATTGTCTTCACAGTGAATCCATAGGGGCAGGGCAGCCATGTTTTAAACACATTTCAATGAGCAGATTTATAGACTTAGAGGCGTTTCCCTCAGAGACAGATGACACTGGACCATTGCTAAAGAACTCACTATAAGCTCACACGCCATTATCATTTTTAGCAAGGTGTTCATGGAAATACCAAAAAAAAAATCCATCTTTAGAAAAATCTACTTATACGGGAAGGAAACTGAAATCTTATTAAAATGCGCACATTTCTCATGCACTGCTGTATTATTTTAATCTCAATGTAAACGAGACGACAGTAAAATAAAGAAATGACATATGAGAAGCTGGAACTTCATTATATTTTAAATAAAACTGCCATTAACACCCTGAAATGTACAATCATGATGTTGATAATTCAGCTTCTCTTTTGTCAGAGATGCACATTAAAATGCACTGCGTGACACTATTGAAAAAGCGAATCGAAGACAGGCCATTACTATGTGTAATATAACACACAGACCCAGATACCCAAGCTTGTCCCCACAGAGCCACATTATGATATTCATGAATGAGAGAGCATTTTATCAAGACAACTGATGAAATGAATATCTCAAAAGAGGACTGTCAGTATCGTACCACTCTGGCTTGATGAATCATGGGCATATGACCACATTAGTGGTAATCCTCCACCAATGTCTGTTACATGAAAACCTCAATTCTAAAAGTGTGATTTTTTTCTGTGTACAGTAAGTCTAATGAGCCAACAAATTCATCTTCTAAGTTTAATCTTTGCAATGAATTGGAACATGTTTTTTGGTTCCCAAAATGCTTTATAAATGTAAATTTCATGACAGAAATGACATGAGGCACTTTAATGCCTCGTGCATCATCAGTTGTAACATGATCTTCATATAAATGATATGGACATAAAACCATAAAAAAATGCAAAAGGACATTTTGCACTAGTGTTTTTTTTATGTTCAATACCTCTCTATAAATGACTTATAAAAATCACACAAATGCAAAGACACAACAAGAAAGAGTTAGTGATGATTTGTTTGTAATGCAAACTGTAGTAATTCCAGATACAGGCACAAGTCTGATAAAAAGTTGAGCAGCAACCAGGATGAAGGCTGCAGCAGCTTTCCTATTAGATCCTTTCCTGGATGTAAATTTAAAGCACTTTCATGCAGTTGTGCGTTAGAGAGTTATGACAAGAAACTATTTCCTTATTCCATTCTGATAATCTGCTTTGGTTTGGGTTCACACTAGCATGGCCATTAAGTATGGTTTGGCCACCAAAGGCAAAGACAAGGAAGTTTTATTTATATAGAACATTCTCCTTTTCATAAAACACTAACGTGGATCAGCATACAGTAGGCATAGTTAGTATTTTTCCAGAGTGCTGACAGACATTCATTTTTTTTTTTTTTTTTTTTTTTTTTTTAAACAGTGTTGCTCAAAATTGTGAAGTATAACACTGTTTTTTCTTTTCCGTTTACATCTAAATCAATAAAAGTGGGAGTGTTAAGACTTTATTTGCTTTACAGAAAAATGTTTTAAAGTCGTTTTCTTAACATGTACCCATGATATGCTGAATTTTTGTATGGTTTTGGATTCCTATACGTGTATATACCGTGAGTATCCAGTGCCTGAGCCTGAGCTGCGGACATTGTGGATTTCCAATAATCTCAGCATGGTTAAAGGTGTTGATTACTTTTAGGATCTGTTGGAGGTTCACTTAAACTGAAACAAGCTGCTGCCTTCTGCAGCCTTTCAACATTTAAAAATGATCATGGAAAAAAAAATAATAATAAAAATAAAAATCACAGAAAAATGTCTTGATGTTTTTGATGACCGATGACTTGTGTGATGGGGATTTGCTGGGAGGTGGTCTAGACTCCTGGGCTGGTTATCTCCAAGGTAGAGAAAACACTGTATTTTAAATAATCCACTGGCAGTGCATCACTGAACAACCAAAGTGGTTACTATATTCATGTGGTAATTACTGAAAATGAAAGTACCCAAACAATTAATAAAGTCCAGTCTTTACATGTCATGTTAAAGTCTTTGCTTTTTTTTTTTTTTTTTTTTTTTTAAACACAAAGTATTGTTCCTCATCCGGTTTTAGAAAAAGCTGTTTGCCGAGTCATGACGGCATCAAAACAAGCGATCATTCTGTGTTAGTATGTGCAGGAACGTTATTGGATTTTATTGCAGGGAGGGAAATAAAAATCAAAAAATGAAGACCGAGGTAGTAAGCAAGGAAGCAGAACGTGCCATCCGCATACTGATATCACATAAACGGTAATCCTATTCCCTCTCTGAACAGATTCATTCTGATTATACTGTCCCTATACATTTCCTGAGTAGAAATATGAGCAAATTAGGTTTCAGTGTGGTGTCAGTTAAGTCTGCATTTAATGAAAGTTATATATTACTACTCGCAAAGTTTACTTCATTATTTGTCAATATGCCATTTGGTGACTGTCAATTTTTGAAAAATGAGAATCATGACATTAATATTTTCTTTAATTTACTCTATCCCACTAAATCATGCCATTTTTAAGTGTAAAGTAATGTAGTTGTTCACGGTTCATTCATTCGTAAGACCTTGCACATTGCACGCAGTGTGTGGTTTGTGTCATTTCCTGATGATCAACAGCAGGCCAATGTCAGTTTACTGATGTATAAAGCTTTGGTTGTTATCACATTCCCACACTACAACAGGTACAGTATGGGTAATCTGTCCTGTTTCCAGGTCTACATTTTGGAGAAGATGTTGCTTGGCTCAGTTTTGTCAGCACCGGGAAGTTGCTCCATGCCCTCCAAGATCCATACTCTTTATATATCTATCATCTGCTGCATTTTCGATATTGTCATGCCGATATTATATCATATATATCCCGATAATCCTGTTATTTTGGTCTATTCTATACATACAAATCTAGTGCATGCCTGACCGTCCTGGAAGAAAGAACCCTCCTTTTTTGGGAAGTTTTTTCTGTATCCAAACTGAAGCAGAGAGGGTGCCGTATGCTGTACAGATTGTAAAGGCCCTTGAGGCAAACCTGTGATTTTGTGACATTAGGTCGTATAAATAAAACTGACTCGACTTAAAACTTCCCTGACAGATGCTCTAACTGCACAGGTGCTCACCTGGTTCCGGAACACCAGGGCCAGGATCCCTCCCAGCAGCTCCAGGATCAGACACAACGACAGGGTGTACATGAACTGGGATCAGACAGACAAGAAAGAGAAGAGCAATTACATACTTATATATTTATCTTTACAATCATGTTGTTTTTTTTTGGAGTTAAACTTATCAATAAACTATTAGCAGCTTTGATACAATAAGTCCTCCGCCTTTAAGCTATATCTCTTAACAGTTTGGACGCGCACCATATCCTCACACAGAGGCGCAGTGATGGTGTGTGTCATGTCCTTTCAACAGTGGCTTTTCTCAATAGGACAGCGACTAGTCAGCAATTCAGGCACCAATGTCTGCACCCTACTTTTCTAACTATGCTGTATATTTAAAACTACTTGTTTCACAAACATATTAAATTTTCTAACATTCCTCCTCCTGGGATCTGCTTTGTTTAGGGTTGTCTGTTTTTCTGCATCTGGCAACAACTGCAGTCATTTAGTCCTGTATGTGTAGTGCTGTCTGTGTTCATTTCCTCACCCACCTTCTCTTTTTATAGCCACATTTGTTTCAGCGTAAAAGGGAAGCATACGTTCACATAAGTAAACCGCTGCTGTAAACTGCTGAACTGGTTCTTGCAGTGTACTTTAAAAAGGTCCCATATTTTACACTTTTCTGGTATTTTATTTGAAGTTTTGATATCACTAAGAAGATACAGTATATTTGTGGTTTTAAGTGCCAAAAACCATTTCAAAGTAGTTTTACATCTCCTCTTGCACACTTCTTCTCTATCAAGAACAGGGGGTTCTGTGTTGGTCACCCCATCAGAAGAGAGGCTCTGAGCCTCTCCTCTGATTGGCTGACCATTTTCCAAATGATACATGGCCAGGCCAACCACAGTTAATGGATAGTAGCCAACTACTGTAGCTTAAAAAACTCACCGGTAAATGCAAATGTCAATGGTCAATCAACGCTAAAATGAGCCGAGAAGACGGTCAAATGCGGACTGAAACGCTCTGGCTGGATTTGGTGTGAAGCTATACACTGGAACCCTGGGCCTGGTTCTGGTGTATATCATCCCTGAGCTGTGAGTAAGCGAGTTTGCAGTACACAAACACATACAGCCATTATAATAGCTGGTTTTCAGTCCAAGTGTAACTCTGAAACCACATGATTTATTAAACGGGAAATTTAAAACGGCAAGATAATTGTAATCCAACGATCAGTAGAAGAATAGCGTTAAAAAGATTAAAAGTTGAAAAGATGGTTGGAGAGGCCGAACAAAACACTAATAAGACTCCTTCATAGAGATCGATCAAAAAAAACAAAAAAAACAAATAAAATTATAGCAGATCTCAGGTAAACACTCGGAGAAACCAAATCCTGCAAAGTTGAACGGTGGATCCGGGTGGGCCATGTTGGTGGCATGGCTGTGGGCAGTGACTATATAATTTATGGCAAACACTATTCTATACCTGTACAAACTAAATAGACAAATTCATATCATTGTGCATCTCTCTATCCATTCACCATCTACTGTTTATACGACCAACCTTTATTCAGAAGCTGCAGATTAAACACAAATCCTCATAGATGTGGTCACCTACATGATACGTAGGTGAAACATCTCATTCCCAGTCATGTGACGTTCTCACTCTCTTCAGTATCTTCACTCACAAACACTACTGTTTCATTATAATTGTGATGCTATGAAACAGCTTGTTATTTCCTGTCTGCTACTGCTATTAGCAAACAAGCCAATAAAAAAAAAAAGACCCAATTAGTACATTTGTGTTTGCAACTGTGAAATAATCACTAGGAATCTGTTAAATTCATACAAACTTTAAATTCTTCCTCTTCACATTATCTTTTCTCATTTAACAACACTTTCACACATTGCTTTATAGTTAAGCAATATCTGAAGAACCGGCGAATAAAACACTTCTTAAGTCACTAGAAGACACAATTTTATATAGGTACTGTGTTATGTTCCAACTATACACCCACCAAGTTCTTTATTTGGAACATCTGTACACCTGCTTATGTATGCAATTATCCGATGTGTTTTGTGGCAGCAGTGCAGTGCATAAAATCATGCAGACACAGGTCAGGAGCTTCAGTTAATGTTCACATCAAACATCAGAATGGAGGAATAAATGTGATCTCAGTGACTTTGACCGTGGAATGATTGTTGGTGCCAGACGGGCTGGTTTGAGTATTTCTGAAACTGCTGATCTCCTGGGATTCTCACACCAAACAGATTCTCGAATTTAATCAGAATAGTGAGGGAAAAAAAAACAGAAAAAAAAAAACAATCATCCAGTGAGCAGCAGTTCTGCAGACAGAAACGTCTAGTTGTTTAGAGAGGGCAGAGGACAGAAGCTGACAGAAAGGCTTCAGTAACTCAGATAACCACTCTTTACAAGTGTGGTGAGCAGAAAAGTATCTCAGAATGAGCAACACGTTGCACCTTGAGGTGGATGAGCTACAACATCAGAAGGACCACGTCAGGTTATATTCCTGTCAGCCAAGAACAGAAATCTGAGGCTGCAGTGGGCACAGGCTCAGCAAAACTGGGCAGTTGAAGACTGGAAAAATGTAACCTGGTCTGATGAATCTCTATTTCTGCTGAGGCATGCAGATGGTAGCGTCAGGGTTTGGCATCCACAGCATGAATCCATGGACACAACCTGCCTTGTGTAAACAGTCCAGGCTGGTGGAGGTGTAATGGTGTGGGGAATGTTTTCTTGGCACACTTTGGATCCCTTTCCACCAATCAGTCATGGTTCGAATGCCACAGCCTATCTGAGTGTTGTTGCTGACCATGTACATTCATTTATGGCCACAATTTACCATCTTCTGATTTCTACTTCCGGCGTGATAATGCACCGTGTCACAAAGCGAAAGTTGTCTCCAACTGGTTTCATGTACTCGACAATGACTTCAGTGTACTTCAGTGGCCTTGACATTCACCAGATCTGAATCCAATACAATGCCTTTGGGTTGTGGTAGAACGAGAAATTCACAGCATGAATGTGCAGCAAACGGAGGCCCTATTGTTAGGAGTTCTTAATAAAGTGCTCGGTGAGTGTATGTTTATCTTTGGACCTTTACATTTTTTTGCTGGTTTTATAGTTTTCAAAACTGATTCATTGGTACAAATAAAAGGTGAAAATTAAAGAATTGTTTTATAACCACTGCAGCTTCATACATAAGACAATAAAGCACACAGTGAAATGACAGTGAAAGTATTGTTCTTATAGTGTGTCACTATAAAAAACAAAGAAAAAATAGAACATTTACAGACTCCTGTAAATCCTAGCAGCCACTTTATTGTTTAAAAAAAAGATGTGGTACTTGGCTGTGAGGAAGCCACTCACCACTTTCAGTAGAGTTAGATTATCCCTCAGTGAAGCCAAGACTCCAATGAATGAAACAATAAACATGACGATTCCCAGGAGGATCAGGATTATAGCTGGGGCCAAAAAAACCCCCTCCAATGTCTTGTAGCGTTGTCTCTCCACCTCAGCATAGATGCCAATGGCCAGGATGAATCCGCCTATTAACTTGAAAAACAAAGTAGAAGAATATTGCATGGGTTAGTCATCAGCTTGAACATAATGGGAAAAAGGCACAATTTTTTGGAATTCTGAATTCATACAGTTTCAGCAGCTTTAAATATGACTACAAGAACATGTAGTGAACTGAGGAGAAAGCCTCATAATTGTCTCTACTCTGCTAGACCAATTACAACAAATTAAGTATATATAGGGAGCATTGGAAGAGGAAAGTCATGGGGTCACCAGGTTTCATGATACAGGTATAAACCTTGTTTAATCTTCCATGGACCAACTTTAACAAATCAAAAACTGACCTCTCTAAGCACTGGCCTGTCTGTAGGAATCTCTACAGCCCTGAGAGTATTAAACTTCTGCCAGTTAGCCCACACAGCCTAATTAGAGTCTAATCATAATATGCATTTTCACCAGACTGGAGTGGAACTGCAGTAACAGATATTACAGTTTTGTTATGGTAAATGACAGATTCTTTAATTAGGTTCTCTGAAGCACTTTACTTTGGGATATAGTGAATCTACTGGGAACAATCAGTGATGTCTGGAGTGTGTACACACACACACACACACACACACACACACACACACACACACACACACACACACACACACACACACACACACACACACAGCCTTTTCTCTCTCTCGATTACTCCAACATAATTCAATAATCAATTCAGGCCTGACTTTAGACTTTTGAAGAACTAATAATGCTGCGAAGCAGATAATCTGTCTCGACTGTGTACACAAACACACATTGACACACAGACTTTTCTCCATTACACACACACACACACACACACACACACACACACACACACACACACACACACACACACACACACACACACACACACACACACACACACACACACACACACACACACACACACACACACACACACACACACACACACACAGACCTCAGTCCCTCAATTTTGAAATATAATGCATCTGTCGATCCATTTCTCTATATGGACAAAAGACCGGATTTTGTCAGTGGTGGCTGCATACTAGACTCTACCAATCTATCCAGGGGTTTAAGTGGGCCAGAATGATCCGGACCTGCTTCCCGGCACCTTTGATTTAATAAGTAAATAAATCTGACTGGCACTTTCATACATAATAATGTGGGCTGGTGGAAAGACCACCTAGCCCTGTCATTCTCTTTATCGGCCCTCTTTGTATGCCTGTCTTTCGGGGTTCGCATGAGAGCTTGTTCCATTGACAGAGCTCACTGACATACACCCTTCTGTTCAAATGGCATTAAATTTTTTTTCAATAAATCTAAAAAGGACAATTTAGAGGTCTCACAAAAGGTCAACAAACGTCCAATTAAAGGGGCTAAATACAGTATAATTATAACAAAACTTAGTTGCATTTTTTGAAAACTGATATAATCAGCCCCATAATGATGGTTGCATGTCTTTTTTAGTGTTCAAATAGCAGTATACAACGACCAACTGCCTAATTGGTGTTTGTATGACAGAAATAAAAGTGGTCTCAACAAGTGCTAGAAGTGCTAAGTATAGCCATTAACGGATGCTAATTGCATGCTTTCTTCTCAAACATATGTAAACAGGTCAGCCACAAGTGACTCCTCCATTTGATACGAGCCCTCTGTTTTAATAAGCCTGGGCTGCATGGTGAGATATTCAGTTTAAGCCCGCAACTGAAAACTGGAAGAATCCCGCCACTACTAAGCAGCTATACACCACTCCCGACTAAGTGAAGATTTTATGAGATCTAGGCTCATTTACATAGTAATTCAAACTGTTAATTCTATCCTTCCTTCAAGCTGCTGTATGTAGGTTTTTGCTATCGCTACATAGCCAAGGTTAGCATTAACAGCTCAGTCATCATTGCGTTTACAAGACAAAATTCCTGAAACCTTCTCTCCACTTTTCTCTCATAGATGGCTAAGGGCCCTGGTTTTGTAGTCGTTTGCAAAAAACTTATTTTGTTTCCACTTTGTGACCTCTGCTTCTTCTACTCTGTTTATTACAGCCATGCATACCATAGCCTATACTGCCACTTTCTGACAACACCATGCAGCCTAGTTCATTCACTCCCAGCCAGTTCATGGAAACGCACCTAATTTGCATTTTCTTTTTTTTTTTTCTTCTTTTTTGCAAAATTTTAAAAATTTGCTTTAAATTTGTGTGACAATTACATGGAAACGTGACTAGTAGTGGTATAACAAGTCGGGATGGGTGGGGCTGGTTGGTTAGCATGCTAACTTCAGTAGAAGGAAAGAAGTGATAGAAAAAGCGAAAGCAAAATAAGAGTTAAAATAAGCATTGCCTCCCACTCCTGGAGGCAGCTCTTGGCAGGTAAAGGACTGAAGTTTGATGCTGAACTTGCAATGTTTCTTCTTGACTGGTAAGTAGACAGCGGTTATTGCTTACGTTGGCTATGTAGCTATAGCAAAACCATACAGCCATACAACCATACATTTAAAATGACCAGATCACCTTTAAAAAGGTCAATTTAATTAACTTATAACAAATCTTCTGGCAAATTTAATAATTGTTTCACACTGATCTTGTTAACAGTGACAAGAGTTTAGACAAACCTGAGCTCATTGCAAAACAGATGAACAATCTTGATTCTTAAGTCAGAGAATAATTTGCAGACTATCCAGTCAAGTGTGATGTGTTTTCCTTAACTCATCTGCATTTCTTCAGTGTCAGATTAATGTACACTAGCATTTGCAATCTGCATAAAATTAGTGTGTGGCAGCAGCTACTATCAGTACGCAATTAGCAACAGCGACTGACAGTTCCTACAACAGACAGTATGAGAATAAGAAAACCTCAAATGGTCAGTTCACTCAACTTACAAAGACAAAAAAAAAAGACATATTTTTTCCACTTAGCTCTAATATTATCTAGACATCCAGATAGTTTTGGTTCTTTCTGCTGAGGTTTTGAGATATGATATTGTTGATGCAACCCCGGTACATAAGGAGGTGAGTGGAACAAATGGAATTCCACTCAGCTCCATACATTTAGAAATAAATACTCAAAAAATTACAATAACAACAAGCACTTCCACAAACAATGTCCCAGATACAATCATTCAAAGTCCCTACAGTTCACAGTTTTCACTGGAATTATTTTATAATGACAGAAGAAGTTTGGATGATCTTTGCACCTTACCATCTTTTCAAACATTATTACTCTAAGACACAGCTGCGGGTACTAGAAAGTAAGGATGCACTGAGCAGGTTTTTACGTCTGATTTTCTTTGGCTCACTTTGAAATAACGAATTGAACACACAACAGTATACTGAACAGGCTAGCAGTGAAATCCTGTCTGCTAAAATTCAAGAATAATTTTCAATACAGCTTCATTGTGCATGGTGTTGCTACTCTTATTGTTGATTGTGAAGAAGGCTTGAGAGCTGAAATGTTATCTAGTAAAAAGAAAAATTCCATGGGATTGGGAGTTTGAGACAACTTTTCCTTTTCCATGTCAATGTATTCCAAAGACTGAAGTAGAAAAATCAATACATGACAATAAAATTGAATGAGCAAATCTGTTCCTACAATGTACTCCAGGCAAATCTAAAATTGAAAAGGCTACTTACATAGATTGAATTACTGCCAAAGAGGACATGGGCAAATGTAGGCCTGTAATGTGAGCAAGCAACTTAAGTAGTAAGAGGCCAAACACCAATGATCCATTTATAGTAACATCAATTATTTTTTTATCCTTTATGTACCCAGGAAGGGTCAAGTGAGTGTGCTTCCTTGCAATATTCTTCCTCACATGTACATCTTTACTTACCTGTAGGCTGCTAAACACAATACAATGGTTCAACAACACTGGAGCTTGTGTTTCTTGCACAAGGAACCAGAGGAAGACACCCTTTATTTATAGACAAAATATAACAACTTATTACAATTTCAATTTTTCATAGCACAGGCCAACCAATTTTACAAGACACAGCTATTAAATCATTTTAAACAATTTCCAGTGGTTTTAAACAGTAGATTGCATTTTATTTGTCTTCACACTTGCTGTGTTGGTTATTACTCCACACCAGCAGTCATTCAACAGAAAACAATTAAAAGGTGGAGTCAAAGGTGGAGTCAACCTTTTTAATTCAGAGTCACACAAAATTTCCTTGAAGCAAATATGACTTCCGAGAAAACACACACACACACACACACACACACACACACACACACACACACACACACACACACACACACACACACACTTTTAGTGCTACTGAAAAAAAAACCTCATTCTTTGACAGATTTGTTGCTAATTGCTGTCAGCAATCTGTCTTCAGCCTTTTGAAATTAAGACAGAAAACATTTCAGAGAAGAGGTGGCGTGCAGGAAGCAAAGGAAGGAGGGAAGGAAAGAAAATTAATAGTCATCTCTGAGTTCTTAAGGTCAAAGCACTGTTTATACTCCACCATGATGTTTTTTCCTTACATGTCCCTGCTTGCTGTCTGTTATGGTATCTTGCTGCAGGCTGGTCACGCGCCCACCCCAAAAAGCTCACTTCCATTCAGCCGAGAGCAAACAGCAAGTCTAAATTTCTGCCAACAATAAAATATGTCAACATTCATGAGTGATAATCTTTACAAAGAGTCTTGTTGGTTTGCGATTCACTCTGGTTTATATAAACAAATCTTAACTAAAATAGCTGAGATAATATAATAACACAGGCATCGCTGTGTTTATCCCCATGCACTTAGCTGCAGATGACTGCTAAGACAACTTCACAGTACTATTACTGTGCTTAACTAACTGCTATGGGAGCATACAGTGCTGAAACTCATCTGTATCTCACAAGGTCTTGATACATAAACAGTTATCAATGACCGACGCATCAGAGCAGTCGAAAAATTACGATAAAAGCAGCAAATGATGGAAAGAGTGGACTGAGGCAGTCAAATTCTATCTAGGTAAGGATATGATGCCGTTCAAAGATGTGGACAGCTTGGGATTTAAGACACTGAAACGCATTGGCCATTTTGAAAACAGGGTCTTTGATGCAATATTGTGTTTTAAATGGTACAAATAGATAAGTCCATAGGCTGGTTCGAGTCTGGATATTATCAGCAGTACATTTCAAAATTGTGACATGAGTTTTTTGGGACAATCACCCACCATTACATGCAGTCCCAAATTACAGGGCAGTTAGGACTGCAAGTGGTCAAAGGTCAAGGAACTGGTGTTAAACTGGTAAGTCCCAATCCTTGAAGGTGTTTTAGTGTGTTATCTGTATGAGCTACTGTTAAATAAACATTCACTGGGTAACTCAAAAGTTAAGGAAAGCAGATAACCTTGTGCAGCTGACTGAAGTGAAATGAATCCCAAGAAACAAGACGTTCTGAGCTGGGATCGTACTTAGGAAGGTTATCTTAAAAAGAAAAAAGAAAAAAAAAAAAAAAAAAAACCAACCTCCAGTTGTTTATGCATTATTCTAAGATTAAACTGACAGGAAAAAAGAAATTATCAAAAATTATCATGTCCCAGTAATCAAAATAATAACCTCTGCTCTGTCTATAAAATGTACTGTTTGCATTTATTCTCTACATATGTTTTGGAATAAAAAATTTAACTCAGAATGGCTTTCAAAGACTGTAAAAAGTTACCTGTCGTATTCTCGTCATCCGCATGTTTCGTTTTAGTTTTGGTTTTAGTCTCTGTAAAGAGGAACACCTTTGATCATACACGATAAAGCTAGATTAGATTAAGCTATTGTCCTTTTATGACTTAAATCATTTTCCACAGTAAGCAGGAAATAACTGCTGAGCATTGTTCCTCTAACATATGCTATTTTGCTTGCTCCAGCACACGGACATCCTGTCCTCTGGGACACTGAATCACTTTGAAGAACAGGTCATTAAAAAAAGGAATAAATAAAAATCAGAAAACAAGATAGTAATAGTCTCCAAGCATCTTTTTAAGTTGTTTCAAAGGTCAGTTGAAATATGAGGAGGCAGAGGTCTGGGGTCAAAAATTTGCATCAGAAATTTCTTTGGGCACCTTCCAAATAAGTTACTACCAGAGCACTCGGGTCCGATGCTTCTCTGCAATACTGCCAAAAAACCTGCCTGTTGTTGTATCATAGTCCATAGTTGTATCAGCATTTGTTTCCATCATTAATTACAGGAAATGTGGAAAAGTGTTACTGACAACACCATGCAGTCAGCTAAAAATAAGTCCCACACATCAGTTTCATGAAACATTTTGGCAGAGTCAAGTCACTGCTGGTGCCCAGTTCAGAAAACAGCGCCACTTCTAATACTGAGTGTGTGTACATTTGCTACTGTCTACATTTTGTAGAGGGTGTGACAACATGACCGAAACTACTCTTTATTCTTGACCGCATCATGCTGAGATAATCCACATTCTTCAGTGTGCTGTCTCTGTAACGTGACTGAATCTACAAGCTGTTGGAGCAAAGTAAATAAAAATTTCTTTAATCTGTTTCAGCCCTGGGTCAAGGAGGCATTCATTCTCCCTAACAAACCCGCTACTCCGCTGCACCATCCCACTCTCTGTCCCTGAATAAGCGTTTCAAACAAGTGATTTTCTTAGTGCACTAAGTGTCATCTCAGTCAGCCATCGGTCTGCACAAATACATTATACAATCAAGCTGTCATGTTGTCTATGAGAGAGGGAGCAGCTGCGGGGTTTGGCTATGCTGCACAAACCCTTTATTCCTAAAAAAACGACATAATATAAGCCATCAGAGCATCTTGCTGCAGTTATGACAAAGTTATTTCAAGGCAGATGCTCAAACAAGCGAGTCAAATCATTTTAACAACCTTTAAAAGAATAAACTGATGCATGAAAATTATTATCATTAACGTATTCTATCCATGTTTTTTGCAAGGCACAGCATCTTAAAACATATTTTAGTACTTAAAAACTTAAAGGTTGCAAAGAGTCTCTATTGCCATTGAAATATATTAGGCATTGTTATCAGGTCGCTTCTTCCGCTAAGATAATGTATGTTTTTCGTTTACTTCTTATTTACTCACTAATTCATCTAGCAAGTAAGTGTGTCGGGCAAAGAGTGCTCTTCAGGCAACACTTGTCTTCACTTGACCTCTCTACTGGAAAACACTGTCTTAGAAATAAAATACAGCCTCTTATTCTTGTAGAGATGTTTTGCATTTCTGTCGTGCAGACTCAAAATTTCCCCTTGAAGATATCCCAAAGACACAGCATATTTATCATGCTTAACTGCAGCCTCTGGGGCCTTGTAAAACAACTTTAGAGAAGATATCCATGCTAATGACACAAAGCCATGGTGCAAAACGGCCCAAAACAATAAATCATGGAGAAAAGAAGGCTTTGCAGACTTACGCCAGGCTTTCAGTAACTTAACCTTCGTCTTACCTTTACCGTAGTCCACTTAATTACAAAAAAGCGGCACTTGATTCATGCATTATTATAATTTCACATGTATGAGAGACTCCGATGCCATCTTTAATGCATCACTATCACAGTAATGAGTCCCAAATCAGTTGAAGGGTGTCTTTGCAATAGCAGTTTTTTGATGCTCGTTAAAAATTTCATCAAGCACCTGTAGACTGTGGCTTACGTTACTCTGGAGCACGTGGACAAGCATGGTGTACTCCTGACAGCGCAGGTCTATCAAATGATCCAAGTACTGTATACTACCAGGAATGAGGAGCTGCCCGGCCGGCCATTTCACTTGCTGCGAAATCCCCTTTCCCTTTTCTATTTATTTTCTCCCTATTACCCAAAGCATTATACGTATTTATTTATTTGTTTTACTCAGCAAAACCTGACACAGGCTGACAAATTAAAGCACACCCACGCACAACACAAACAGACCTAATTTTTTTTTAATCTCAGTTGGCACATACACTTTATCCAACAATATATTAGTAATAGTAAATGCCCTGCAGTTACTTATTTATTTATTTTTTGTGCTGACTTGTTTAAATTGCATTCAAACACACACTACTTCCAGTCCAGGGTGTGTGTGTGTGTGTGTGTGTGTGTGTGTGTGTATGTATGTAATGTCCTGTGTCTCCTTGTGTGTAAAAGAGAAGTATATTGCCTGAAATATCTTTGAAAACTTTACAAAGATACGCCTCCCCCTAACTTTGGGCTGCCGTGCAGATAGAATTATGTTAGTTGTTGCGCTAAAAAGGACGAACCACTTTCCTTTCTTTATCTGCTCTCTGCCCGTGTTTACCCAGTACCTATATCAGGCAGCTAAGTGTAGGGTAAAGGTGCGCAGACGAGGGTGTGGCCACCTTGTTTCAGACAGACGACTACATGGTGTAATTCCGCCCTGCCGGGTAACACCAACCCCAACAGGTCCGACACCTGTGGAAGGTGTTCACAGCTGAAGTTCACGCGAGCAAACGCTGTTCTCTGAGAAGGAAAAATAGGAGGAAGTCTTGGCTCGATCTTTCTCTCGCCATACCAAGCCCTATTCGTGTGTTTTCTGTGGAGCCGAAACAACACACAACACTGGCCCCGCTGACACACGCTCTCCTCCGGCCGGGATATCTGTCCAAACAAAGCGCACGCTCGTCTTTTCGCAAACGATAAGCATGGCGTTACTCACCCACCAGCCGATGGCATAGGAGAAGAGGATGAATTTGAGGAAAATGTAGGAACATCTCTGACAGTATCGGATCTCGTTGTTGTTGGACATGGTGTTTGACTGAGGACAGTCGTCTTCAGCGGCTCCCCGCGCTGCTGTTGACAGCACACTTCCGCGTTGTCTTCGTCACCACACCTGGAAGTGGAGTGATGGACGGATGGGAGGTTTATGGGCTGACATAATCGGGGAAAATGGGAGCGAGTCTCCACGTTATAACCATTTTCATGTTTAGTGAGGGGTTTTTTTTTTTTGGATGAATGAATGATGTTTATGATGAATTACAACTGTTTTTGACCGCTGAATCTCAAAATTGATTTTGATTGATACTCCCTCTGTCCAGGGACTTAGCCAGGAATTATTGGCTCATTATACTTCCTCTTCTTTTCCTTTATTTAACCAGGTAAAAGTCTCACTGGGATTAGGATGAAAGCCAGTGCTGGCCAAGAGGGCAGCAAAAAAACAGTGCTCCTACAACACAAGATAATCACTTCCCTTCCTCTTTTTTATTTATTTTCATTTTTCTTTTTTTTTTTTTTACAGCTGGTAAGCTTAACACAACCTAAACTGATTTTTTTTTCACTCTAGAAAGGTTTGATACACAGCGTCCGCATTAAATATGCTTTCCTTTGTGCAATCAGATACCAACCGTCCTGTGTTTCCAGGAAGTATCTCTAATTATTTATTAATTAATAACAGACATATATGAGACATGGTGAAGTATATAATCATACAGAAACATGATGAGAGAACACGGTCATCCATATTTTCAACAATTTATTTCTGCTTTTTAAGCAGGATGTTTAAAGTTTTCCTTTTCCACATACAGCAACTACTAGCACAGACTTTATGGATTAAACAGTAAGTTAACACTATATACAGTCTATGCTCAAAACATAAAACTTTGCCCCCTAGTGGTGAAGAATAGTAGCGAGACACACACAGCGGGACCCTACTAATGTGTTGTGGCCCAAAGGAGGGAACAGTAAGTGATTCCTTCAGATGACTTCCCAAAACGTGGACTTTAACAACTTTTGATGGGGCCCTTCATGCAGTATCTTTGTTAAAGCCACACACACACTCACCACCTCCTCTGTGACTGCTAAATTGAACAAGACTTTCACATCACACAAACCACACACTGGATCAATAAGATACATGCAAACACGTTCCCTAGACAGCACCATTAAAACATTGCAATGTTATGTACAAAATTGACAATTTGACCTGAATTTAGTGCAATATGAAAGCTCCTAAATCTGAAATGTTGCTGTATGGTATTTTTGAGAGTGTTTTGTTTGATTTGACTGCTGTTTAGTTAAATCATCTGAATCTCAGATTCAAACCTAGAGCGTGCAAAGTAATTATGGATATACCGCCAAGGACCACTCAAGACACTGTAGGGCCCCGATACACCCAAACGACAGGCAGCATAACAGCAGAATATGAAATATGGGGGGGGGGGGGGCAAACGTAACAATAACGTTTTAAATATTATTTTTGGTCAAAGTCACCAAACTTTTAAAGTGGGTTTTAACAGATTTGATTAGTGATTCTATACATGCGGTTTTTACATCCCAGTGACCATTGAAAATGAAGTTATGGCTCTTTCCCCCATTATTTGGATAGGGGCCTGGTCTTCTTTGCCTGATTTAATTGCCTGGGAGCGTTGCCAAGATGGCTGCCAAGTGGTGAGACTTGCATGCAAAGACTTTGCTCTAGTCAACTCTTGTCAGCAACTGTTCAGCCGAACACATGTTGGGTTGGTAGGGGGGAATTGTCTGAGTGGCTGTTCAGTCAAGGGAATCACTGTTTTCCCCTGGTTAGTGTGGTTATTCCTTATTTATCACCTCTACCTTTTCTTATCTTCTTCCATAAGCAAAAGACCTTGGGCTGACAACAGCAGTGCAAAGAAAAGTAAAGCAAACCAGAACAGTTTCAGGTTTTATCAGACATATTCTCTATTTGTATTCTGAAGTATAAAAAGTAGCTTTTAACTTTGGCAACAAATATAAATGTTTTTTTTTTTTGCTTGTCTTTCAATTATGTTTTTCTGGTATAGTAACACAGAGTAATCACTAGTCAATATGTGCAAAATGTTGGGCAGTCAGATGTAGTCTTTATGGTGTGTTCAGGTGCCACTTTTAACAGAAGAAATGAGGACGTGTGCTGTTGCAGCCATTTGTATTTGTTGGTGCTAGTCAGGGGTTGACAGGATACAGCAAATGTCCTCCCCTTTCTCATTAGGCCTTGGATAGTCACAGCTGTAACTCCTTCAGCTCAGATTCACTCAGGAGGTCACACTTACTGAGTACAGTTACGCCAGCTCGCTGGGAACCTTTCATTCCCCTGTCTGTACCCTTCAACATGCTCTTCACCAGACATCGCTGGCAAGTAAGGATTTGTTAGCATGTGAAAGTACACACATGCAGTGCATACTGTACACACACAAGAGAAAAAAAAAAGACAGAATGAGATTAGCAGTTTACTCTTTTCTGTGCAACAACATGAGAAAAAATACAGTTGATTTCCCCTGAGACGGAGGCAGATTCACACAGTGCAGGAGGGAGGAGAGACACACAAAGCGCACAACTGTAAGGAGTAACAGAAAACAAAGTGGTAGTTAGGTGAGAATACAAGCAACAGAAAGCACAAGAAGAGATATAGCAGTAGGAAAGCAGGCATGTTGCTACACATTGAAATGTGTGATGTGAAATGTACACACTGTGAAAGTACAGCAAGTGTACATATGAGTGTCCTTAGTGGCACCTTATGGTGCGATAAAAAGTAACGTACATGTTTATACTGTATATCTCTTTTTAAACACACATAAACTCAGTATATGTGTTTCATATGAAGAGGGACCGGGCCGATATACACAAACACAGACCAACAAATGCCCCCTTCACAACACAAATACTGTACAAAGCAACAGGACACGCAGACGCGGGCGGACTTAAATAACACAGACATATTTTAAAACCTTTATTTATGTTCACATTCTTAAACCAGCAGCACATAAACGCTGACTCATCCGATCTCTGGGGACGACATTTAAGTGTTTTGTCGTGTTTCAGAAGCCATTGCTCGACGTAACAGAACAGCAGCAGCTTCTCTAAATAAAGTAAGTGACTGCCAATGACTGCAAACACAGCCCCCGCTTTCAACCCGGCAATCAGTTCACCTCAGATAAATTCCCAGCCTGTGGGAAACATTGCAGTTGAGTTAGATATCAACAATGTCACTCAACAGAACACCTCTTTGCTTTTTCATCAAGCAACAGAGCTTGTTAAATGAGAGTGTTATCAACAGCGAACTAATGATGAATATTGATATTATGCTGATTGTGTACAGCTTAGAAGTACAAGAAAAACATCATGCACAACCCCAAAAAGGTCCACCATGGGCTGGAAGGACTCTGCTCCAAACCCAACCAGGGGGGGAAAACGGAGATCTTGGAGGGGCTGTATGAGACAAGTTGCTGCAAAGAATGGAGAGACTGCCAACCATCTCACAGGACCAGCACCAAACCTCCACGCCCGCACTGTAATGAAGTTTGACCTCTTCAGTCATTTCAAAACCCACAAAAAGGACCCCTCAGGAGGATAATCTGACTTGATCCTGAATGATTGCAGGTGATTATGCGGGTTGGACACCACCACTACAGGAATGGACCCCAGGATTTTTTGGGAGTAAAAAAAAAAACAAAAACCAAAAAGATTACGTAGTATTTATGAAATTGATTCCAAACTCCATAAAAAAAGCATATTACTCACACCCTAATCATGCTTTTCATGGAGTTCTTCACAGCCAACATCTCCTGTTTTTTGGATTTTCTCACATTCCCTCTTTCATGTCAACACGCTAACAGATGTTTTTGCAACATTTCATTTTACAGCTGAAAACCAGAGTGAGGGCCAGCGCTAGTGTTATCCTTTCTTTCATTCACTCTCTCCCTCTCTTTACCTGTCTCCCCCTCTGTACGTCGAGTTGGCGCAGCTCCACGCGCACAGTCGCGTGCCTGCTTATATGTGCATCTCCGTCACCCTCTGAGGCTCGCGCCGTAATAAGCAACTTACACATTCCAGGAGAGAGGGGCAGAGTGTGTGTGTGTGTGTGTGTGTGTGTGTGTGTATATATATATGCGTGTGTGAGAGAGCGGGAGAGAGGGGGCAGCGACGTCTCCGTGGATTATTGGATGGGTCTGGTTTGTCCGGTACGCAGAAGGAGTCCAATTTTCGGACGCAAACAGCGATGGATTGGACAAACTGATGTCAAAACTGACTACTCAATAGAGAGGTAAGACAGATGAGAGCAACAATTTAACTGAGAGTGTGCCTTATTTAGGGCTCGTCCAATCAGTGAATTCTTCACTTGCGTCTCCAAGTTACCATGTTGTTGTGTGTGTCTGCCAAATGCCCGAATTTGCCTGAATTCGTTTTGCCTTAGTAACAGTTATTAAAGCCTCTTTGTGATCAAATGTGGACTAAAAGCGGTTAGCTTTATTTAAAGCACAAGGAAACTGTTAAACCTGTTTATTATCAAAACTAACACACGCTGCTGTAATTATAAACTACCAGGAGACCCTGAGACTTGCCATGAGAGGGATACGATGCTAAATTATGAACCCGACTCAGCTGATGCTCAGCGAGCCCAAAATGCCTTCATTGTGAAATTGAAATACTTGCCATGATCACCTCAAATCTGTTCAAAAACGTTTGAACAAAATCGAATTAAAGCAGCTCTAAGGACTGTTGGCTAATGCAACCCCTAAAAGAAAAATACATGTCACCTTCAAAACATGTTTAAGAATAAAGAACAACTAAAACGGTCAACGAGTGGTTGGGTGGGTACATACTTTTGCCTATTGCCTATAGGCACAGTGGAAGAGCATGTCATACAGAGGTTATATAGCCTACTGTAGATACACGAAACATTTCTAACGTTTGCCACTGAAAAACACACACCACGCGGACACCTTTATTCAATTATAAGCCTCCTTCAAGAGAATATATCGAGTCTACCCCTCGTCAAGTCTCATTACGCACGGTGCACAACGCGCAAACAAAAACTTTCTGTCACCAGGTGAACGGGGAGAAAACATGGACGCCGAAAGTGATATTCGGCACATTGAACGAGGCGCGGAGGCCACCCCACTGCCCTTATCTGTGACCTCCGACTGGCCGGAGGACGGAAACGAGACGACTGGGAATCAGTTCCAGCAGCCCGACTGGCAGGTGGGAGAAATACAGCGAGAGGAGAAAATGAAACAGGCGTAGGTCAGAGCAGGCGCTTTCTTACTGGGGGGGGGGGGTTTACATCCAGCAGAGCCTGGAAGCGTCTAGAGGAAAGCTGGATGAAAGACGACGAAGGACGAACGAAACTGTGGACTTAGTATTCAAGTTCTATAAAAGCACTATAACCAAACCAAAATGCATGCTTTTTGGAATCGCATGTTTGAAAAAATGATGTTTAAAAGGAAAAATGTTTGAATGAAATTGAATAAAATTGAGGTTCGTTTTAATATTGTGATGGTCAGTGCCTTTGCCCAATGCATTCCTCAAATCATTTTGACAAACACTGGCAGACTGATTTGTCTTAAAGATAAAACCAGTGATTTCAAAGCCACAAATTAAGTCTTTTTGGAGATAATATTATTTATTACGTTTTAATTCAGTATCTTTTAAATGTGTTTACTCAGGCTATTACCTTGTTTGGGCAGTTTGACATTGGATTGAACTACTGCCCTTTGGACTTGCTTACTGTAACGCAGACAGTATATTTATTTATTTTTAAATTCTCTTCTTTCATATCATCTCATTTCCTCTCATCTCCTTCCATTCTCTCGGCTCCTCTCCTCTCCTCTCCTCTCCTCTCCTCTCCTGTCCTCTCCTCTCCTTTCCTGTCCTCTCCTCTCCTTTCCTGTCCTCTCCTCTCCTCTCCTCTCCTCTCCTCTCCTCTCTCAGGTGGCTCTGTGGGCTATAGCCTACTCCCTCATCATCCTGGTATCCATCACTGGGAATGTCACAGTGATCTGGATTATTCTTGCTCACAGACGCATGAGGACTGTGACCAACTACTTCATTGTCAACCTGGCCTTCTCTGACGTTTCCATGGCAACTTTTAACACTCTTTTTAACTTTGTCTATGCGCTTCACAATGATTGGTACTTTGGCCTGGGCTTCTGCAGATTTCAGAACTTCTTCCCCATCACTGCAATGTTCTCATCTATATACTCGATGGCTGCCATCGCAGTGGACAGGTAAGAAAGCTGTCTTGCGCGAAGACCATATTAAGTCTAACTTGATCTATTGACTGTGTCGCAAAGTAGAATTACATCCAAGCTAAGCTGGGGCTCTCATCCAAAATGCCATTAAAAATGAGCAAGTCAGTGCCTAAGAAACTGTTCCGAACCACCAATTAGACACTAATGAAATGACTGATCCTCAGCTCCTACAACACCTCATTTAGGAGTTGCATTGTGCAAACAGTCAAAAAGGGATGGATGACCAGTTACTGAAACAGCACTATAGAAACCATGCTGTATTAGCAAATAGCCCATTTAACTGCGACATTACTACACCATCTGTGATACATATCAGCATTTATTTCTTTATGGATTTCAATTATGGTTTATACTGTAAATGTGGTTTACATAGCCTAATGGTCGATGAGTACTAAATATTCTGAGAACTACATGTTGTCCCACGCATTTTGGTCTTTAATGGCAAATCTGGGCATGCCCAATTCCAATGTTTTTTCAACAGGTAATCCTGCAATAACTGACCATTTTCAGAGCTTCTGTGTCAGTTAGGGGTTTGTCATTTGAGATTTAACAGCAAGTCCTTGTGAGATGAGCAGTTGTTCAGATACATGAGCATCACTTGATAGCATCATCCGCTGCAGAAACTGTTCACCCGATACAGATTGAAACACTGCATGAAGGAGATATGGGTCAACAGGCAGCAGAGACACGGATGACATTAATGCTTACTGGAACATGAATGGCCAATCTGTTCTAAGTATAAAACCGTGCTTAACATTGAATATGTAAACTTAGTTACCACTTTATTTGGTAAACTTGTACAATCTAATGCTATAAAATACAACAGCTCAATAATAAATATTGTGTATGTGAAGCTTGTGTTCATTTTTTGAAGCTGTGGTAAGTGCTGGTGTTGCATTAGACCGCAGGTGTTTCCAAAGTTTACCCACCCTCATTTACATACGTGAGAGGGACTGAATGTTAATACCTTTCAGTCCTGTACAACACCACCAGTAATTATAGCTTCGAAAATGCCCATAGAGTTGAACCTACTCCTCTCTGACGCAACCTGAACATTATCAACTTCGCATGACTTTGGGTATGAGTCTGCATTTGATAGCACAGGTGCACCCAGTAAACACGTAACTGTACATACACTGCAATGCAATTGTTCCAGAGGAGAGAGTTCCATTAAAGCCTTTCATAATTCTCTCATACATGTATGACATATATGATGCGTGGCTCTCTGTGGCTCAGGGCAGGTGGAGTGATGAATGAGCCTTATGAAGGGATCAGACCAGGTGTAAAAAGCTGCTTCTAACTCGATAATTCCTCCTTATTAGTTTCCAATATGTGGAATCATCATCTTACGTCACTTTATTCAAGGCTTTTCTTTTGTGTCATCAGCTGCAACAGCAAACAGAAAACCAATTCGAATTACATTTATTATTTCTGCATACGCTTACACGATTTACATACCAAGTTTAAAGACTTTTTTGTTTCAGTTATTATATATTTTCCTTTTCATTAACGCTCCACTGAGCTTAATTTGAGGCCACACTTCTCAGTTGTTCCACCCACAACAGCAGAATGCAGTAAGAAATTACTTTGATATTTCATCTTTGATGCAAATCATTTTATGAAAGATCACACTCTGTTATAACTACATCCATAAAATTAAAAAAAAAAAAAAAAAAAAGATGCACACTGTCAGTCCTGAATAATTCACATGAATGATTCATGGCCGTAGTTGAATCATTTGACTATAATGGTGACAATACTCAGTACTGTTGCTAAGCAGATGACTTTGAGTACATTGTACGAGATTCACGATGGGTTACCAAGGCCTTCAGGATTATTGGTATTAATATCATTATTTCCTTTATTGGTATTATTCTACCTTTGCTGACACAGCTTCTCCATGACATGGTACACAGCTGCCATCAGTGGGCTGACTAGGTTGATACAGCTGGGGACATTATTTCTTTTCAGTGTAGTACATTTCTCCTCCTTAACCATGTGGATTCTTGTTCTGGCACATCAGATATGGAAACACTTGGAGTAGCTTTTATCCATGATCATTTATATATCATGTAAATGATCAGTGAGTCTTTGCTGCAGCTACTATATCTCTGTTTCATTTTTCAGTCTTTCCTTCTTGAAAGTTAATTCACTTTGTTAAAAGGATTTTTCTGTATTCAAAAAATAATTATGACACAGAGCCATATACGTAAGATATTGATAATTGAAGATATTGCATTTACTATTGGCCCTGTCAGTACACTGAATTCTGCTCCCATCACCCAGAGATGTAGGAAGGAATAAAGTATTGTGATTATAACTTTGGCAGATCGCCACGACATAATGAATGAATACATATCAATCAATACAATACAATAATGAATACTCCTCTGCCTATTGTCCACATGACTCAAAGCGACTTGAAATAATCTAGATAATTCCGAATACCACACAAAATGTAGAGCTTGTCATTTTTTGCAGCGTGATATCTCTCTGTAGAGTAGTCCCCTCTTTCATTAAGCTGATTCCCTACTCTAAGGCAGATATCAAATCAACAGAATCAATGTAGTCATCTCATGAACATTTCACACAGAGAAACATATGATTACTGTGCACAATTTTCACGTGAAAGTACTAATTGAATTAAAGGTGAAAAACCCTTCATACATCATTAGTTTGAATTACAGGTTGTTTCAATTGTGAAGCTTATTAGGTTGAGAAAAATGTGTGCTCATGAGGATTGCAGAAAAGGAAATGCCACATGGATGCAACAAACAAAAAAAACAATAGTCTTACCTCAGACTAACATGATTCTAACATGATTTCATCCATTAGCTCATGCTGTACATTAATAAACCTTTTTTTTTTTTCAGGTACATGGCCATCATCCACCCTCTGAAGCCCCGCCTCTCCTCCACTTCAATAAAGGTTGTGATCGCTTTGATTTGGATTGTAGCGATTTCATTGGCTTTCCCCCAGTGCTACTACAGCGATACAAGATTTTATAACTCCAGAACCGTGTGCATGGTCAACTGGCCTGATGATTATGGAGGAAAACATCAGCTAAGGTGAAAGAGACAGTGCACATGTCACATACATGGACATATATACATTTTGTTAGTAAACACATATATACTGCCTGTATGACAGGATACATTTTACAAAAGCATACTTACTGTAAAAGCATTTATACCATGACACCAATGACTTGCAGATCAGTATACAGCAAGTTATAATAATGAGCAAATTTTTAAAAATCTCTGAGCATTAATTTATGTGAAGGGTGCAGTTATTATATTTGGACGGTTCATGTCCTCTAGTTTGTCTTTTTAGCTCCCAAGAACTGTTTGACACTTCCTGTAAAAAAAAAAACGTCTGGATCAAAATCCATTTACTAATAACTGACTAACATTTATAATTGTTGGTTTAATGACTTTTTAAACTTCTCTTAACTTCTTAATGAAGGAGAATAATGATTTCCCCCCCCCCCACTTTATGTGCAGTCATGTCTGCACTTCTAAAAGCTGGCAAGTCAGTACATGGAGTTGGTTTAAAACTAAAGTAAGCTAATTTAGCAGCGGGCATATATCACCCAGAAGGACCTTTCACATAAATGTGGGCTCAGAACCTCAGGTTTAGTTACCAGGGACAGTCTTTAAAAGCTTTCAAAGTAAGCGGTGTTATTAGAAAATCAAATGATCAAATGGTCGTAGGGAAGCCGCGCAGTTTTTGCAAGAATAAGAGACATGTGCATTGACAAACACACACTTGAAATCGAATAAATACTAAAAGATACAACAGGTGTGAACGTACACTGACAGGCACATGAACCTACTGACATGCTTCCGCTCTTTTTTACCCTGTGCAGTTACCAGTTTTCAGTCATATTGCTGATCTACTTGCTCCCTCTGCTGGTGATGCTGGTGACCTATAGTTTGATTGGCCAGTCGCTGTGGGCTGGACACATCCCCGGAGAGGCGTCAGACCATTACCACAGCCAGATAACAGCCAAGAGAAAGGTCACACACTTCTACTCTCTTGGTGTCATAAACTGTAACTCTAATGTGTCAACCACACTATTTTCAAAATGCTCAGATAAGCTGCTCTAAATTCATCTGAGCTGAACTGATGTGACTGATTTTAAAATGAGATGAAGCTTAAACACAATGCTGACCTAAAATTGAAAATACAGCAGTACATACATGGGCCTATATATCGTTTGTCTGTGATTTCCCACAGGTGGTCAAGATGATGGTTGTCGTGGTGATGACCTTTGCCCTCTGCTGGCTTCCCTACCACATCTACTTCATACTGGGATCGTTCAACGGAGACATTTATAAACAACATTACATTCAGCAGGTTAGCAGCTGCCTCTCTGCCTGTTATTAACTCTTTTTAGTCTGAGTTACCTGTTTATTGGGCATCATGTCTCCTTTCCTTGTCAGGTGTACCTGGCCATATTCTGGTTGGCGATGAGTTCGACCATGTACAATCCCATCATTTACTGTTGTCTAAACCAAAGGTAAAAAAAACACTTTCACACCCAGAAACTCCTCAAGTTTCCGTGTCTCAAAAAAGGAAGCGGAAAGCCAACTCTCCCTTCTTTCTGCAGGTTTCGTGCCGGTTTCCGTCATGCGTTTGCTTGGTGTCCGTTCATCAAAGTGTCGGAGAAAGACAAGTTGGAACTGCAGCACACACACACCTTCAGAGTCACCATGAAACGCAGCCACTCAGCTACTAAAATCTCATACGCACACACCTCCATCAAAACAAACATCACCTTCGACCCAAACTCAGCTGTCCAAAATGAGCTAAACACAGAAAGTGACGCTTACATGCATCTTAAAGAATACACTTTGTCAAAAATATACAGTGCACACAACACACATGTGATTAACTGGCCGGATGACACTAGCTCACCAGCTGCCAAACTCTTAGAGCACAACCACTGACAACTGAAAAAAAATCACAATGAGGACATTGTTGATGTGAAGGCAACAGGGTTTTTCTATAGCTAAAACAGAGCTAACTAAAATAAAGACTAGCCAGTGAAGACAAACAAAATAAGATAGTTCCTGAGTTGATGAAGCTACGGTGACTTTCATGTTCATCAGACCTGACCTTTTTTGTTACAGAGGTATATGAATGAATGTGACTATCAAGCTGATGGATGTTTTACTGTTAATGCAAAAGTGGCCATAGGAACATCTGAAAATATAGTTATAACTGGGAGAAAATACATCTGCATACCGAACAAGAGCGATTTATTCTGGCATTGTTAGCATTTGCTGCCAGTGGGAAAGTCTGAGGATAAATCCATCCATCTTTCGTTTCTTTTACTTGATCACATTCTCCTTCCCCCATGCTCCATCTTCTAAATCCTTTTTTCCTACACTTATTCTTTTTTTCTTCCCCTCTTTTGGAAAAAAAACTGCAAACCATGACATTTTAGTGTAATTGTAAAGTTTTTATCTGTGGTTATTGGTTTTCTAATGCGTACAATGGATGAACAATCCCCTGACATCACCACCAAGCCTCAATGTTGTTGTTATCGTGGGTTTTCTTCTTTTGACTGCCCTGAACACAGGACTTCATTCTTAAAGGGACATTTTCTTCTTAATTCCTTTTCTTCACCAATCATCATGCACAAAGTGATAATTAAATTAATTCTGGTTCCTCACTTTATTGAAAAAAAAAATGTCTTTTCAACCTTGCCAGTATTCAAAATTAGCACCAAAGTGCAGGTTAGCCCCTATAGTTAGTCTGAAATTGGCTATATTGATGACATGGTACAAAAAGTAGGAAGTGACACATAAACCATGACTGTGCAACTTTATGTGGAGCAGCAGGACAACATCAACGTTTTCTGAACACAAGAAGCTCCTGTTTCTAACATAAATACAACTTTAACACAATAATTTATCATTACACATTTTAGAAGGAAAATCATTCTTGAATTTACCTTATTTCACAGAATCTGCTGATTCTTCCCAACATTAATTATACTTTTAGCACAAATCTATTATTGTACAGTACAGTCACATAGTGTGTGGTCATGCAGTTTGGTGCTCATATATTGTGATTTCACCAGTTCAAGTGTAAAATTTTTCATGGTCAGTGTACATTAGTCCGGATTATAAAGTCAAAGTGTTGCTACTTAAAAGAGTCTGATGTGAAATGTAACACTGGCATCCATTGAGTAGATTAATGTAAAATATGCTAATGAAGTGCAAATGTAAATATGCAACTTGTGTGATGGTTGCACATTTACAGTCAGGGCATGATGCTGTAAAGAATATAGCCCGTCAGCGTTAACATTTCAGAATGTAGTAAAAACCTTTCGGTTCTTTGTAACAGCTTATTAACTTGTAACATACACATGGTGATGATATGAAACATCTGCATTTTTTAGAACAAAAAAGTCAATAATATGCTTAATAAATGTGACAACAATAATAAAATTGCAATGCAGAAAGTATCCAAACACTTTTTTTTGTATCCTGGAGTGATCCCATTGAGGTTTTGTGAATATGCACACAGCTGCTCGAACTCATCAACCTATTAACTATGGTTATAACCATTTTCTTTTTGTCAATTCCAGCTACAGAGGAATCAGAGGTCTAGTGCTGGAGTTAACAGGTCTGGAGCTGGTGCATCGCAGGTGTATTGCTGAACAACACTTCAGACTAATGGTAACAGACATGGGGAATGGTGACTTTTGAATAGACTAAAACCATCACCAAACAGAATCCATACATACATGAGTTCAAAATCTCTGGTGCAAAGAACTACAATATCAGATTGACACAGGTTTGTTTTTATTTAGTGACTGGTTGATTGACAGTGTTGGATAGATACAGTCTAGGTTTTGTGAACAGAGGCAAAGAGATCAAGGTGTCTGCATGTTTTTGTGTGATGGGGATGGCTTTTGGACTGACCTCTGAAAGCAGGGTATCTTAGGACCTGTAGGATAGGCTGACCTTCTTTATCTTGGCAGTAAGTAGGAATGGAAATTCAATTAGCCTGCAGTTTCATCGCTATGATTTGTTATCAGTATTAGCTTCAGGTTGGACTGGTGCTAACATATCCCCACAAGCCAGAATTTCAATTGTGGTTCATGTAGACGGCAGTAATTTTCAAGTAACATCTCAAAGGGCCATCCATGCACCACAACTGCCGTTGAATCATGGTACCCTGTGGATACCACTAACCTGGTGCACGTGCAACCCCAGTGTAAGAATGCATATGTTTTATTTTAAAAACATCTAGAATATCATCACATATATCATATATATAATCAATATATCATCATCATCATGTCTACAATATCTTCATGTGAGATCAGAAAAGGCCAGCCAAAGATAAAAAATGTCTCAGAACTGGCAGTGATCAAATAAGCCCATCTGTCAATGAGTATCACAAGTAGCAGTCATTAATTTGATTATTTGCTTTTATTAAAGAGAAAATAAATATTGAATTTGCAAGAATTGTGCTACTTGAATGAGCCATACAGTAGTTCACTTAAACACCCTCCTGAGCCTTTAGGAGCATATGGAGAACAGGGAGTGAGTGTAGGAAGGAGCTTGATCAAAAATGTTTAAATTCCCTTAAAGGTTTCAGCTACTGTAATGTTCTTCTTATACACAGTTTGGCCATAGCTGTTCCTCTGGCATCTGTGTTAGCACCACAATTTCTTCTTCATGGCGGTTGCTATGTAACTCGTAAGTCTCACTGTGGTGATGAGGGTAGCCAGCACTTCTTGAGACGAGAACAAATTATCAGCAGCTGTGATTAATAACAACAACAGGATTTCTGCTTAGTAAAATACAAGTGCTCTTTGGACATATTTTACAGTAGAGAACATCAGAGACGAAAAGGATTGTTGTCTTAAATTAGAACAAATCTGCACATTCAGCAAGTACGCCACATGGCTTTCCCTGCAGATCAAGTCATGGTAAAGGTCCCTCTTTTGTCATGTTTCTGCCCTCGTTCACAGGACAGGTAACGTCTGAGGGCATTTTGAATGATGGCTTCTTCTGTGTGCATCATTATAGCAACAGTAACATTTTTCAACATCTCCCGATATAAAAATAAAATAAATAGCAACAATGTATGTATAACATATTGTATTATTTCTGGGTAAGATACTAAAAAATTTAAAGCAAACAATATTCCCTTTCATCTCATTACACATTTATATATCACCTCCTATCCCTTTTACAGTATGTGAGTAGCCTACAGCAGACACAGTTTCGTGACTTTGGTCTAAAACAGTTTGTTTATCCCACTGCATTTACTGAACATATTGCAAGGATAGTTTTGTTTTTTTTTACTGCAATGTTTTGTTGAAATGGTCCCGCAGCTGTTGTGTTTGCTGTATTGCAACAGACTTCAGTTATCTGAAGAATCCTCCAGATGGTGACATAGGAGCAATACAGGAGTGTATGTGAAGTCTTTGTTTTATTTTTTTGTTCTGACCTGCACATTTTTTCAAGAGTTGAATGTGTGTGTGTTTATCTCTATGATAAGTTTAAACTCAGAAATAAAAAAAAAAGCAAAAAAACCTTAAGAATGTGGGTTTTGTTACAATTGGTTAATCAAACATAATCTAACTACAACATAGTGCCTGACTCTGTAATATTTAACACAGCAGAGAAAGCTATCTCCTTCTCTCTCTCTCTGTCACATAAACAGACTAAAGCAGCTACTGGAGTGTGATACATTGACTGGAGGAAAAGGAGACAATGGGTGGGAAAAAGAGTGAAAGACATGAGTAGAGGGGGAACCCAGAGAAGCGTGGAGATAACAGCAAGACAGAGGAGATATTTTCTATTTATTGTTCAACTCTTGTCTCAGCCGGCAGCCCACGGCTGTGATGAGTGCAGCTCCTTTCCCACTGCCGTCCTCCGACAGCAAGAAGTTGACATTACATTGAGGAGACAGTTCATTAACTGTCTGGTGCATGATCCGGGAGAAACTAGACAAAAACAACAGATTTGACCCAATGTTAAACAGGGAAGTAAAAGATATTGGGATGAATTAGAAAAACAGAGCCAGTCTAAATGTAACTTTGAGGTGAAGCAGGGTATGATGTGATCTCACTCACTGACATGTCATGAGTGAGATCACGGTTTTCTATGGAGGCCTAAATCCGCCTGCAGGTGGAGCAGCCAGACAGCCAGAGCTCTCCTGTTTGACTATGGGTATGCCTCTTCTGGCTAAGTTAGTTAGGCATAAACCAAGTCTTAATTTCTCCTGATTCTGCCACTGACTGTAAATTGATTGGCATGACAGCTAAACTAAAATGACCTATATCAATAACACTATTATAATAAACAATAATGTTTCATTAATGGAGCTTTTGAGAAGATACTAGCAAAGAGGACAGGATGTCGAGGGAGAAAATTCATTTAACCTCAGGTAATGCTTTGGCAGGCTCAGCAACAACATACAGTTGAATTTGTCAAGAGATGGCTAAGACATAAAACTGTCATGACAAATTTTGTCATGACAGTTGTATACTTTCTATACTTTATAGAAAGTAAAAAGTGTACTTTCTATACTTTTGAGTAGCAAAAGTATAGCAAACAAGGACATTTGTTTGTTCAGATATAGTGGCCTGCAGCTCTTCTCATCATTGCTGTCCATAACAGGTTGAGTCTGCCCTTGTTTGTATTTGCTTATCTACTGCACAGTAATTTCCAACCCCAGGTGCATGTGTCATTAGCTGTACTAGAACTTAAAACAAGTCCTTGAGACAAGTCACTTCCGCACATGACCGAATGGCCTGGTCATCATGCGTTATATCTCACCTCGATTTCTTATGCACTTTAGTAGACAGTGGATAGTTTTGTATGATCAGTTACTGATGAATTGAACTCACTGTGGATGTAGTTTGTACAGTGTCCCATCTACCCCTACAGTGATGTTGAGATGGTCCAGTCCTCGGTTCTCTCTGATCTTATCGACCACGGCCGCCATTCCTGCCCCACACAGCTGAGCTGCACGATGTGACACTGTTCCACATACCTATACAACAATGAAAACCATTATCATTACTGCAACAGTTAACAAAAAGTGCATGCCACAAAAAGTGCATGCCCACAACTCCACAATTATTGAAAACAAATATAACATGTCTGCTTTGTGTTAACTCTTGAATTGTCACATGTGCCTGGCTCTTTCACAAGAAAGGCCTGATAAAAATGTATTGTGGGGGTCAGACTCTTTCACAGTGTCCCCTTTATTAGGTACACCTAGCTCAAACTAATGCAGTCTAGTACAACAGCCCTGCAATAAATCCTTTATTCTCTCCAAACACCATGCGTTGTGCAAAAACAGTCAAGAGTTTGTGCTGATAACTGCCCTTGATGCATTATCAAGAGTTGAGTGTGAGACTGGATTAGCTACTAAACATGCTCGTGTTTTGATTGGTTAAAAATTTGAAAAACATATTTTAATATAATGGTTTCCGATGGTTTATTATTGTTTCATATGTATCTCACTATATCTCACCTCTTTGACTATGATACTGTCGTCACAGGTGCTGTCCAGTCCTAAGTGTTGCAGGATGGATCTGACCTGCAGCAAAGCCAATCTGTCACTGAAAGAAGGACACAGACACACACACAAAGGACTGAGCCAGTAGCAGAAGGGGAATAAACTCAGCCAAAAAATACAAATTCAACTTTAAAGATAAGAGCATCAGTATCCTAACAGTGAAATAAACAAAGATAATTTGTTGCAGATGTCATTCTACAAGGGTTGCTAATGGAGTACAGTCTGTAGGGAAGAGATGTGGCCACTTTCACAACTCAGAGATGAGAATGAAGTCCAGAATACTTTTCACCCTCTTAAGTAAATTACTCCCACTTGACAAAAACAAACAGAGTACTCTTTTTTTTTTTACCTCTCTATCTGTGAGAGGAATTTTGTTTCAAAGATGCCTCTGGTCTTCAGTGTCTCAGAAATCTGTCCTCTGAACAGGAATCCTCTCTTGGTCATGTCTATGAGGATGTTTCGAACAATTTCCCCAAGGTACATGCCACTGCACATTTTCTCATATCTGTAAAACACATGCAAGCACAAGACATACACATAAATAGACATACTGGAAGTAATTTACTAAAATATGAGCCCAGAAAAATAAAGGGTTAACATGGAACAGGTGTTTTTGACTTGAAGAGCGTGAACAGAATACGTGTGTATGTGAGGGGGATTTTAACCTTTGTTTGCCTGGATTGAGTGAGAAATCATCCACAGCGCGGTCGTACTCTGTCCTAATGTCGTCAAGGCATCCATTGTCTCCAAAAGCCCCCCACTCCATGTTGACACACATCCGTCCCTCATCTCCCTCTATCATCTCAATGTTCCTCATCTCCTCCATGTAACATGCATTACTACCAGTGCCTATAATCAAAGATAGACACATTAGATGGACAGAGCACAGAAAACTGAATATTTATCAGAAAGAATCAATGTAAGGTAAACTAACCAGCGATGAGTCCAATCTCACAGCTGAGTTCTTCGTAGGCGCATGTCATCATGGTTCCAACTGTATCATTGACTATGGCCACTACATCCAGTTCAAATTCCTAGAAAAGGAAGCACACAAGGCAATGGCACATCACTGTTTGTATTTTTGCACACAGAACCATGTTTAACTCAATGATCCTGCTCCTCATATCCCACCTCTCTCCTCTTAATGGCCTCCCTCAACAGTCCCACCACATCTTCTCCTTCACAGTCTGTTGCCTTGAAGCCTTTGGTCCATGTCACCAGGATGCCCTGCGCGCACACACACGCACACACACACACACACAATTGAAAATTGTCACATCTTGCATAGGATGTGTTTCCATTTTCGGGCTGTTGAAACATAGTGTTGTAAAGCTATCAACAAAACTGCTTCTTGAAAAATTCATATTCAGGTAAGTAAGAGTAACTAAGACACAGTACAGTATAACAGAGAGGAAGGAGGAGGTCTACACTCACAGCGTCCAGGCTGGTCTGTCGGCAGGGGAATGAGAAGGTGAAGCCTAGAGGAAGACGAGCATTCTTCATCCCCATGTAGTCCAGGAAGTCACTGACGCACTGTACAATGTGATCAAATAACTGGAGGACGAGAGAAGATATGACAATGTTTGATACTACAGTAGGCCTTTATATTTCAAAAACATTTTTGACATTTTCTTCCATTTTCAGCCTCCAGTGATTAGGCTTTTACATACACCGTTCAATATTAGGCGTTTATTAGATTGTGGGCAGAAATATATAGTGGGAAATGTGTGACTTAACCAAACTAAGTACATGAATAAATATGATAAAAGGAGCATGTTGTCCCGTTGGAGAGTGAACAGACATGTAACTTGGCGAAATAAGTGGAAACGCCTGTGAAATATTACAATAAGTATAGTGACAGGCAGAGAAACGGATGGAGGAGTGTTAGCGGGGATGAAAAGGCCAAAAGGTGACAGACAGGATTAGCCTAAACCAGTGTAGAGTTCAAATCTATGTTTTAAAAGACTGTCAACTCAATGCTAATCTTGACCAGTCAACCTCTCTGTCTGTCTGTCTGTCTACATCTTACCTATTGACGCTCTTCCCTGCTTCTATCCTATTTTCTTACCTCTGAGCCAACAAGCGTCACACCCTCAGCCTCCTACCTAAATACCCTAAACTTTACAGTACCACCAAGGTAACAGGAGGTAAAGTTCAAAGCTTTTCACCCATCCTTCTATCTTTCTCTCTAGTACTCTATTTGCATACGTTCTATCAGTTTACATGGATTACTCGGTCAAATGACTGATGTATCTCACCTCCTCCCCTGTGCCCTGCATCACTTCCATAGGAATAGCGTAGATCTTGTTGTGCATCTCCACCGTTCTCCTTTTGCCAGAACGAATCTTGACCAACAGAACTCTAAAATTGGTTCCTCCTAAGTCCAAAGCCAGGAAATCACCATTTTCTGGATAACAAGAGAGGCAGACAGACAGACAGATAAACAAAACAGTAACCATGTCAAACACACACACATGCCCACAAGCAGAGATAATGACCTTAGTGACTTTTCCTTCCTGATAGACACACACGTGCAGTTGCAATGTGCCAGCTTGATTACGTATGTATGTGCGCACGAGTGTGTGTGTCACCTGTGCCATCGGGAGTGCTTCGCACAAATGTTGGCAGCATTTTGACAGTAGCACCGTCATGAGTGCTCTTCGAAAGGCCATTTTGGATCTCTATCCTCATTCGCTTCTTCACCTAAAGAAATACAGAATATTTTAATTAGTGAAGTGAGAAACAGTGAAAGATGCACACACACACAAATACACACACTTCAGCATCTCCCTCTCCTCACCTCCAGCAGCTGTTCGGTCGTCAAGCGGAATTCGGACAGTGTTTGGATGATTTGTCGTGATTGGTCGGCTAGTCTGTACGCCACAGCTGTCACCATGGCAGCGCCCTTTCCACTGCCACTCTCTGACAGGAGGAATCGGACATCAGAGTCCGGGACCAAACGTCGGACTGTCTTATGAAGACGACGGGCATACCTGTAATAAATGTAGTGTTGAAGTGCTTTTAACAGCTTTAATAGCAAATTTCCTCTTCTTCAGATAGCTTGTATTACAGACTGATAACACACAAAATAATGTAGTTTATAAGTTTGTAGTTTGAGCCTCTGACAGCAGCTCTCAATGATTATAGCGGAAAAGTGGGGAGCAAAACTGAGATGTATGATATCAAAAGAGAAATAAAAATAATTAAGACGGTGCTGATAGAACATGCAAAGTAAATACAAATGCATAAATGTTTTTATTTTACTGTCACTCACTGTGGGTGCATCTTGTAGAGAGACCCATCGATGCCTACGGTGGTTCGGAGTCGTGACACACCTTTGTTCTCCTTTAGCCTCATTAGGATGGCAGCAAGCGTGGCAGCTATCAGGTTGGCAGAGCGGAAAGACACAATGGTGCAAACCTGAAGGGAAAGGAGAGGTGAGGGGAGAAAGTCATCAAGCAGCTTATCCAAACTTCATGAGCTGCTGAGGATAAACAAAGCACCTCATCTGTTATGCAAGTTGGTTGTTAAAAAGGTGATTATATGTTTTAAAAAATGTATGGTAGTATAAATTCCCTTGTTTACTTTTGAAATCAAAAGCATCTAAATAGAAATTCTTCAAACATTTTTTTTTTGAAAGTAATAAATGAAACACTTGACCAGGTATTAATTCCTTATTCTAAGTGGCTTCTGTGGCAAGTGGAATTTCCCCAACGCTACATACATGCTGCACAGCGATGCAGTCTTCAGTTGAGGGCTCCACACCAAGTCTGGTTAAAATCTCTCTGGCTTTGGTCAGGCCTTCCTTACTCCTACACAGGAGAGAGAAAGACACACACACACAGACACTATGACTGACTGGAAAATAATATGATTGAATTTTAAATAATTTAGTTTTGTACAACTACTTGGTTAAGCAAGTGCACTTCATTCTGCCGTTTGTAACCCCGTAGACTGACTTACTTCTCTATGGCTGAGATGTGCTTGGTCTCAAACTTCCCTTTAGTGAGCAGCTCAGGGGTGATCCTTCCCTCAAACAGCAGGCCTTCTCTGGCCATTTTCACCAGAATGAGACGAACCAGCTCCCCCATGTACATACCACTGACCATCTTCTCAAATCTACGGCACAGTCAAAGACGAGAGAAGAGGGTAAAACAGACATCCAGAAACTTTTGGTTGAACATCCTGAGATATGGATAAATAGCACTATACCGTACTTTTTCCAACAAATGGCTGTTTTCTAATAGATGAAGATGCGAATATTTGTGTTTTTTGATGCTTAAACGTTTCTACCTGTTTGCTCATTCAGAGGAAGCTTTAAATGTGCTAATTCAGGTGCCACTCACCTCATGGTGAAGCTATAGGCACCTCACATTTTTAGAAAAACAGACTGCCTCTCATGTTGGAAAAAAAAAAAAAAAAAACAAGGGCAGAGGGCCAACCAAGAGCACTGCCTTTTTCTCTGCTTGTCATATTAACAGAGTGCAAGACTTCTGTGACAACTTGTGTAAACAACAACAATGCAGGCCAACTTGGATCATCAATCAGAAACATTTATCCAATGATAAAACAGTGGGGTTAGAGGTACATCACTGCTATCCCTTAAAGTTTGTAGTAACTACTTAAAAAAATGTTATTACTGGAATTATGATAATTTTTTTTTGTTTCGACATAAATGAATAAAATTTTTCCAAATCATCTTAATCTTTCTCTCTACCTAAAACAATAAACAGCAGGCTGAGTAACTGAAAGCTAATCATCAGCTGATTCTGTGTTTCCCATGTAGCTTAGAACGCAGCTCATCTAAGTTATATCAGGGATGAATAAGGCCCTGATAGTGTGTGTTGACATACAGCTGTTTGCCGGGGTTGAGAGAGCCTCGGTCTATCTCTCTGTCAAACTCTGTCCTGATGTCTTCCAGCCTGCCATCGTCTCCGAAGGCTCCCCACTCAGTGTTCACACACATCCTGCCCTCGTCTCCCTCCACCAGGTCAATGTGACGCAGCTCCTCCATGTAGCACGCATTGGTGCCTGTACCTAAAAACACAGAAATACATATCCTCACAGTTTTATATAATTTCTATTTTACTTGTTTGATTTTATTCGATAATACTAAATTCCATTTTAGGTGGAACAATGGCACTCTCGAATCTGATTGGTACTTTGACTATTTCAATACACATAGTTTTAGTACCGATGATGATGCCGACTTCACAGCGTTGGTCATCGAAACCACAGGTCATCATCGTTCCAACCGTATCATTTACTACAGCCATGATATCAGCATCATAGTCCTGAAATAATTAACACACACACACACACACACGGTTAGTACAAATACGTTAGGATAAACAAGTTGATAACTTCAGACTACAGAACTCAAGTGTGGCATTAAATGAGTGCAAATGAGAAAAAACATACGACTCACTCCTCGTTTCTTAATAGCTTTGTTGAGTAGCTTGACAACATCCATCCCCTCCACTCCGCCAGCCTTGAAACGCTTTGTCCATGTTATCAGATAACCCTGGAGACAAACAGAAGGAAAGCACGAGACAAAAATGAGAAACAAACCAGAAATATTTCATGCTTAAAGGAGACTTGGTTTTGCTGGGCAGAGCCTGGCACAACCATAACTGTGGATCACGCCTCCATTACAGTTCTGGCAACTCATAATGTAAATGGACTGTACGGTAATCTTCAGATATTTGAATAAAAGATGATAACTGGAAAGTGTAGTGTGTCACAAGGATGTCATCTACACAGCAAACCGTATAGGCAAGAAAGGTGTTTCTGGCTACTGCTTGAGAACCTTCATCATTCGATAAATCAGATATTGTTTTACCTCATCTAGTTTGGTCTGCTGGCAGGGGAAGGAGAAGGTAAAACCAACTGGGAGTTTCTTGTCTTTGATGCTGTGTTTTTCCATGAAGTCACCGAGACACTCTGCCACATGGTCGAACAGCTGGAACAGAGGTTGAAAGAGGGAGAGGCCGTCTCAGGTTGAGCTGAAAGAGACTGTGTGTTTCTGTGTGTGTGTGTGTGCGTGCGTGCGTGTGCGCGCGCGTGTTTCAGTATAAACCTACTCTCGTTCCACTGCCGTGAATTATGTCCTCTGGTGTGTCATAGATTTGACTCTCCATCTGAACAGTCTGTTTCTTCTCATGGCTCACTTTGACACGGAGGATCCTGAAGTTACTGCCTCCCAGATCCAACGCAATGAAGTCTCCTTTCTCTGTCAAGACAGACAGACGAAAGAAAGGGCAGAGAGGGAGAAATGACATTTTGGAGTTAGTCACATGGCTATAGACTTATACACGGACGTTGTAATTTATAGCAAATGTGTCCCCTTCATTGCAAAGGGCAAGGTTTCAGCACTAGTCATTTGGTTTTCTAGAGAAAGTGTTGCAGACATTACTGAAGAATACGCTGGGTTTTTACTCAACAGGAAGACATCCAATACCAGTACATCCTCCTTCTGTTCGCTTAGTAAACAAATACAGCTCTCATCATTACTCGACAGTGAATTAATGTCACACAGTGTGCAGCCTATAAGCAACATGGGAAAGAAGAGGTGTATTGAAAGATAAAGCGGTCCCAGATGGCTTTTATCCAAAGTTATATCTTGTCTTTGGGCCAAAGCGGACATTTATCAACTCCTCCAGACACAAGTAAATAGTAAATAATGAGTAAATAAATGCATAGAAAATAAAGTTTACAGTCAAACACTGTATGTTTATATGCATACTTGTTTGTTTCTTCACCTGTGTGTATGCCGGTGTGCATACCATAGGTTTGCTTGACTCTATTCTGTCCTGCTGCAAGGTCAACCCCCTGTATATTTATTGGTTATTGGTTATTGGTTATTGCCCAACACCACCCAAGGTGCTATGCTAGCCACACCACCTGGTCCAGAGCTTATCAGAGATGATGCTTCATGAGTAAATGTTGATGAGTAAACTGTTATTATATAGCTGGAATAAAAAAGCATTAAACCAAGAGGTGCACCAAATACAATGTTTCCTTTTATTCAAACTAATACTGTTGTTAAAGCCTCAAAGAGCTTTGAGATAATTATTATGTCTCAAGCACTGTAAGCAATTATTGTGTTCAGTAAATATTGTCTACAGAAAATGATACTAGTATAGGTTAACATGTAGGTTTTAAATCTTGATCTTAACCCCCATCCTAACCACTAAGGATACACATTAGGTATTGATGGTGTCTGTAACCTGTGATTAAGGGTACTGCTCATTTAGACCACTAATTCACATAAAAATATGGTATATCATCATGGTCACTTGCCAATAAGCAGTGACGGTAGTTTATTCTTCTGTCTGAATTGGGATCATAATTGGTTTATAGCCTTCTGATTAGATAAACTGGAATAGTATTTCACTGTTTATCATAAGTCATCATTAAGATGACTCAGAGAGCGTCCTGCCTATTGATTAGAGGTGATAAACCAGGCAGTAACTCATCACAGATTTGGTCCACTCCCTTCTTTGTACTCGTTTCCTTTCTACTGTTATTCCTTGGTGATCCTGTACAAACGAATCAAACTTTGACCCTTCACCTCAAGTACACATTTAGAAAGTACTAACACGATGTCCTACTGCAGGTCAGAAAGTTCTTGGTGTTACTGCTGCCGATACAGAGTTAAAATAAAGAGCCCATTGATTTGTCTAACAACTAATTTAGATATAGTCCATCCTGCTTTTCTAAGATTGCTAGCAATGAAGATTGTAGACAATGATTTAACATGGCAAAATGCCACATTATGTTGTTTCTGAGTAAATGTCAAATAATATTAAAAACAATATACAGTAAACAACAATAAACAGTGGTGTAATTTCACATTCTTATGATCTTGCGCTGCAACTTTTTGTGCAGATCAGAATGCAAGGTCAGGTCAGTGTAGCTCACTTGGGGCAGAGTGACTGGTCATTTATGTGGAAAGAATGTAAATGCAGTAGAGACAACAGGAAACCAGTTTTCAAACTGGGAATCAAGATACCACAGGAAGTTGCAATCATAGTTTTAAGATAATGAGAAAACATGAAATATTTATTTTTGATTTCAAGTATTTTCTAATTACTTTTATTTTCTGTTGGTAAGTGGGAACAGAGAGGGACGAGCCATGGAATAAGACTGTAACTGATATTTTTTCATGGCTGCTCAGTGTTAATTGTGCACATCTGAAAATACAGTAGATAATTAAACATATTGTAGTGGCTCACAGTAAGAAGACGGCGAAACATAACCTGTCTTCACTTCCAGTTCATAAAATGAACAACACACAGGCTAATTCCACTGTCTGTCTCAACAGAATAATAATCCCATCCATTCCAATCTCTGCCAAACACTCTTACTGTAGCTCAAACAAACTAAACTAACAAAAGTTGTAACGAGTTATGACTGTCATGCCGAATTGCCTCTTTACTGACTTGGCACTGGTATCGATTGATGGTATGCATGAATTTATCCATAAATGTCTCCCGTATCACAGAAAAAGTGATTAATAGTTTGTCAATCAGCTCACTATCCAGAGGAGGCTGCTGGCCAGTGAACAAAGGCAGGAGCAGCAGTTAGCTGCACGAAGCCAGGCATTTAAATAAACACTTTGTTATATAACTCTATGTGAATGCATGTGCATTGTTGTAACATTAGGATTCCACTGTCACTGTCTTGTCTAACAATGGCAGGATTAGTGTTAGTATTTGAAGTGTGTTTGTGTGTCTGTCTGTCATAGGCGACTTTTGGGGACAGATTTCAAACTAAACACCAGTTAACTGGGGAAGGCTGGTCTAATTGGGGACAAAAGCCATGTCCCCAGTTGGGAAAAAAATGATTTTTGGGTCAGTGGTTGAGTTTAGCATTAGGTTAGATTGGGATTAGAGTTAGGCAAGTAGTGGTTATGGTTTGTGTGAGTGTGTGTGTGTGTGTGTGTGTGTGTGTATGTGTGTCTGTCTGTCTGTAAGTAATTGTGTGTCTGGAGGTACAGCTTTCATGTTGTAGAATGAAGTAAATCTAAGATTCCCTTTTTATGAACTTGTGTTTGCTTGTAAGGGAGAGAGGAAGAGAGAGACAGACAGAGAGGGAGGGAGAAAAAGAGGGGGAGAGCAGGCTTTGCTCCCATTAGTATTCAGCTGAGTAAAGTAATAAAATCTGTTTCTCAATTAAAGTGGGCAGAACTTTTCTTCCCCATGTGCGTCACGTACCAGACATGATAAAATTCTGACTCATATTCACGTGAATTTGAAGGCAGAACAACTGCAGTAAATTAGGATAAGACATTATGCAGCAAGCAATGACATAATGACAGGAAAAGAAGGGAGATAACATATTTATGTACTGGTATATGTCACTAATTCAAGTGGGAACAGTACTTTTGATTTTAAGTTCAGGTTAGATTAATGTACGCAAGAGATCTGATGTGCCAAATAAGGAGTGAAAAGTACCATGCAGTGCTTTTTGTCACCCATCTCCTACAAGGTAAACATTTCTCTGTGTGACACAATTATCAATCAACATGTTTTCAGGATTGTATTGTTCTCAAACCAGATGAACAACTTCAGTGTTCATCATCACCAACTGGCACAAGTGGTTCTGCTTGTAATCTAATCTAACTGGACACGCTGTGGTGGTTAGCACTGTTGACACACAGCTAGAAGAACCTTGGCTTATGTCACCACACCAGAACTGTTTGTGTAAGTGTGTATGTGTTTGCCCTGTATTACTATGGTTAAACCTTGTTTCCTCCCACATGCCAAAGACATGAAAATCAGGTCAAGTGGAGATGCTTCATGAATGCCAGTGCCTTCCGGCAGCAGGTTTTTCTTTGTCTTCTGGAAGGTGAGACAGGGCCCAGCTACTATAAAAAATACCTAAACTGACCTTTGCTAACTGTCTCTTGATTACAATGCACTGTCCTGGTGACTGCATGACTGAACTTAATATTGCACACGGTGAAACATTATCTGTTGTGACTACAGAGCTGAATGGTATTGGTCAAAATACATTTTATTTAGCTGCGGCTACAAAATAGTCCTTCCTGTCTCTGTTGTATCAATACTTTTATTATTTGGATGAAGCAGAGTAGGACTACTTGCCATGAAAAGCGAAGCAAAGAGGAGACAAAATTATAGATTTGTCATTTTAGCAGATCATTTTCTCTTTATAGGTTTCTCCGAATTTGGACCAGGGTCCAGGGGCCCCATGTTCGCATGGGGCTTATTGAAGTATTCTTTAACAAGAATAACAATGTTCAATAGCTGATTGTGCAGACTGACTTTTGTGGACTCTCATTCATACAGGGATAAAATGGTCAAACTGGTTTTGATACTGATTTCATCACAAAAAGTGCTTCACCCGGTGGGGTTCAGATAATCCAACCAGGGCTCCAATGAGTGTTAGAGATACTGACCTGAGCCATCGGGGATTGAGCGCACAAATGTTGGCAGCATCTTTAGTGCAGCTGTTGGGTTAGTGTCCCGACCTAGTCCTTTGGCCAGCTCCCTCCGAAACCGCTGCATGATGTCCAGCAATGTCTCATCTGAGAAACGCATGGAGTACAGGTACTTATCGATCTGGAATGAAAGATCAGACGACAAAAAAAATCATAATCATTCACGTATTACACACATATACAAAACACTATCCCAACAATGCCGCTAAGTCACTTTTACTTTTAACTCAAGTAATAGAGGTTTACTGGATTTGCTAATCACATAGCCCTTATTTTCTATAAGCACAATGATGCAGTGAATATGACCAACTCCCCATCCCATAACTTTTTAGTCATCCATGAGGATAATCCACTTCTTGATTGACTAAAATAAAACTAATTTGATCCCAGCCCTGCTTAACCCAGAAATGAATCACAGCCATATAACATAACTATTTTTATATTGCTTTATTGCAGAACGTTGATGAATGCTGAATGCTACCTATCACATTGTGGTCATATTGTACAACTTATGTACAGTGAAATCATCAGTAACACACTCACTCAGTCCTGTTTTCAAGGCATTATTACACAGAACGGCGTTCCTTGTGATTTTATTATTTGTATGTAGGTGATGAGGCTAAGTAGGAGATATAACTACAATCAATTACAGAAGAAGACAGGAAAAGTCACAAATTATTCTGGTCAGGAATAGTACCCAATCCACAGATAGAGCACAGATGTGAAAATGATATATCTTGACCAATCTTATTGCCTGTCGAAACTGCCCAGTGTATAAAGTGTCGCAGATACAGCACACAACCGCCTGAGCTGTGTGGCCTATCAGGAACAGGATGTTAAACAATCCGGGTGAAATCTACTGTTGCATCACACAGTGCGATGAAGCAAAGACCTGCTTTATGATAGGAGAGTATGAAAAATTTCAGGGCAGAATATTGCCCGCACATAACTCTGCTTAAATGTCACGTTCATCACGACTTGCTCTGTAAAATGACATGAAGCTAAACAAGATTAACTCCACCAATTGTCAGCAGGACTCATGACTGGATTATCACCAGTCTGTTACATAACATAACATAACACTGAGAATATGTGAGATACACATATTACACACACACACACACACACACACACACACATATATATATGTGTGTATGAATGTGTGTATAAAAAAAAAATCTCCCTCTCACCCCCCTCCCATGGAGGGTGGTGGTGTGTCTTCCTCAAGCTCGGGTCTTCTACCAGGCCTGGGAGCTTGAGGGTTCTGCGCAGTATCTTAGCTGTTCCTAGGACTGGACAGAGACCTCAGATGATGTACCCGGAATCTGCTGGAGCCATTACAAACACACACACACACACACACACACACACACACACACACACACACACACACACACACACACATATATGTGTGTATGTGTGTATGTATGTCAAATACATAACACTTACAGGGTCAGATTAGTTCACACAAACATGCTCACATGATTCAGTATTCACACACAAACAATTCTTGTATGTACTGTGACATTCATTACGGCCCTGTGTGATAATTTACTAGTATTACTCATTGTAACAGACATCAGATAGAAATTCTGAAACTTCCTGTCTTGGGAGTCACACATTAACTGTATTTCCGGTATAGCTCTGTTCTTTGCGATCTGATTCAGGACGATGCCAAGTAGGGTGTTAGAGTATTTACAGGAATTTGCATCTGCTGTGCCGCAGGACTGGACTTCATAGTAGTAAAAATATGTGTGCGGACACTAAAGGACAAATCCAGTGCTTTTGACATGAAGGCTACAGTCGGCAGATATTTACCTTAAGGTAGACAAAACTGTGGTTTGATTTTGTTACCAGATAGTAAAAAAGGATTTCTATGCACAAAATATAATAATAAAGACAGGGTGAAACGGAATATTATAACAATGTACCAGAACCAGCAAAGAAAAGAGTGTGTTGAGATATGAGATTTTGTGTGTCTAGCTTTTATCATACAGCAGATGGGCGTTAACAGGTAGTTTGAATAATATGAACAAGTTGCGAGCCAACATGGCTGGAGAGACGCATACTTGAGAACAGCACTATCCAAACGTGAACTACTATATAGGTGTTACATTCCCTATATTCTGTCTACATGTGGAGTCTGCCTCTGGGATGAAAGCTCATTAGCACATGCTCATGCCAGACAGGAGCCCACAGCTGAGAAAATGTAACCTCTCACCTTCATAAGCGCAGGAAAATACATTAGCACTGTAAAACTGCTGGATGGCGCCATACAACAGGCCCATGGCCCTCCCTGAGTTCTATTTTACACTGAGGTCTAGCCTGCCGACGGAAGAGACATTTTAACAGCAGTGACATGTTGCTGCCTCCCCTCAAGATGCTACTGCAAGCCCTCAGCATCTGTTATTTCATTACACAGTAAACCGTTATGGTAAGACAATAAAATAGCTTAAAAACAGATAGAAAGAGGTTGTTGCATTTGTGTATGTATTTTTGCTTTTGGTCTGTTTGACCCAGGCCATCTATCTAATATGAGGAAACGAAAGCGTATTAACGCAAGAGCTCTTGCACAACATATATCATCAGTTTCCAAAAAGAAACTCCCATACAGATTGTAATTGTGACTTCTCTGACCTTGCATTAATTCACAGAAATGTCTGACAAGCCGACAAACACTGAGGTCTTCATGTCACCTAGAGACCTTCACTGAAAATAACAATGCCCTGAATGAATTCTAATTCAGGGAAATAACACTGTTTTTACCTCCACTGCAGACAGACTGCCTATCACATTGAACACAGTGTCACATCTCAGTGGTATATGAATAATCATCGAAAGAGTAAATTGCCTTTTTATTAATGGAACTTGCATTTGCCAACTTCAGCTGTCCAATGGCGTGAATGTTTCAAGTCCAAACCTTGGAAATCTTACCCATCATTACCTTTTGTTGCACATACCGTCAGGGAAGCCAAGTGTTTCTTAAGATGTTTGCCATAAAAATGTAATAAGTTGATCTAGTAAATCAAGGCTTCATGAGTTACAGCTTACTTTGTACCACACTGTTATACTGCTGAACCTTCTTGAAACAGATGTGTCTTTGTTTCTTTGAATGAAGAAATTAAGCTTGTATGAGCTGTCAGCTGATGCAAACAGATCCATTCAGGGTTGGATGCTTCAACATGGCGATCTGTTTAAGCTGCCAACGCATTCTGCCCATGCCAACTGCTGCTCCACACTGCTGCTCCCTGCCACTCACTGCTCTTTCGGGTTATAGTCCTCCTATCACCCCCCAGCCTCTTCCTGTTCAGGTTCCTTATTAAGCATTACCGATGATGGAAACTGTACTGCCAAACACTGCACAATTGTATGACTATTCATACATAACTTGGATTCTTTTTCAAATAGCCTGTTTAAAATAAGAATGTGTTCCTAAGCAGCTAATTGAGTGAGAATGCATTCTTAGCCAGTCTACTTAAATAACAATGCGTTCCTAGCTGACCGCCCCAGGTCCTGGTTACAGAGAGGAGGATTAAAAGCAGGCATTGTCCACGCTTCTCCACATCAGGCTAAGAGAAATCCACTGAACCACAGACTAAATTCAGTTCATGCTGCAGGAAAGAAATTAGCATCACTGTACTATGACTCAGCACTCTGCAGCTAGAAACCATGTGTAAGCACTTTATTATAGCAGGGCATCAGCTGATCTCACACAGCTCAGATAAATATCTCTGCTGTGAGTTTTATACGTCACATGAATACAGAAAATACTGTGCTCGACAAATATGATTCATCCTCATCTTTCACAAATAACTTCACTTTCGCAGTTTAATAATTAGATTTTCTTTCTTTTTTCCACTCATGTTGAGCAAGGGGACATTCCCCGACGAGGTGACATGAGGCCTCTGTTGTCTGCACGCATGAGTGTATAAAGGCCATGTTTTCCCCTAAACATACCTCTGACACACACGTATTTCTCTGACACCACCTGGAGCTGGTTCAAGTTGTAGGAAGAGATCACACTCTCTGCCTGTCCTTCCCAGCCTTTTTCTTCCCCCTTCTCTCTCTCCTTCTCCCTCTCCTTTCTGTTTGCATTCCTCCTCTAAACAGAGCCCTGTTCTCCTCATGGCCGTGAGGTGATTCAGGGAAGCACTGAAACCTGACTCCATTGTGTATGTACGTGTGCACGGTGTTGTGCATGCACAGCCTTGCCATGTGGAAAAATACTGTCCTCTACACTGCCCTCTCCTGCACCTTCCCTCCTTCTACCTTATGTGCGCGCGCGCGCATGCGCACGTGCGCGCACACATACACACACACACACACTAAAACACTGCTTTCAATGCCCGCTAACAGCCCACAGTGTATCAGAGAGTACAGTCAAGGACAGTGCAGTGGATTGAGGGGATACGCACTCAGCTGATTGAGGCTCTTTGACAACTGCAGACACAACCCAGTCTGTCTGAAAACAAAATAGTGATGAAACTATCTGTACACATTCACTTGTGGCTGCTTAAATCCTGAGCTGTATGTTGAAGTTGTTGTCGCAGCCTAAACAAACCCTGCTCTCTGAAGAGCTACACAATAGCTACACACCTGGCCCTGTGTGCGAGTGTGTGGGTGTATTTGTGTGTAAGCCTTCTCCTCCTGTCACCTGTGGTCACGTGGTTCAAAGCTGGCCTATTTTAGGGAGGCAGGGAGAGGAGGAGAGCAGGAGTAAAGAGGGAGGGAGATGTGGTGTATTACATCAGATCATTGTCACTGATAAATGTATTTTATCTTGACAGACCGTGATTTGACTTTGCGCATTGTGCAACTAAGAGTGCACAGTGTAACTGAACTGAGAAGGAAGTCAAGGAAAGGTGAGGAAAACGGAGGAAGGAATTGTGACAGCGTTTTCCATTTATACAGAAAAAAGACCAGAGTTTGATTCAGCATCTGCAGGTGGTGATGACCTGTGACATTATCAGTATCTCCGTCATATACGAATTAAAAAGCACATGTTGAGAAACGGCCTTGGAATACTTTCAAATTCAGGCAAAAATGTGATGATCACGTTCCCAAAGACACCTTGGATGACACAATCTGGAAGTATTTTAACCTCCTCTGACTCAGTTTACTTTATGGGACTACATGAGATTACAAAATACAACTAACTGCGTTTGTTGCCTGGCAACGTAATTTTTTCGAAGCACAGTCGATCAAGAATTACTGGGAACTGTTGAGGTCTGAGCGACTGGAAAAGCTCAGCTTACACTCTGAGGGCAACTAAAACAGGTCCAATCAGTTTTACACCAGAAGTCTTGCAGCAGGGGCTGCTCCGCTGAGGAGTTATGAAAGACATGCATTCATGGTGATCACCTCATGTCATTCTTCTCCTCTTTAAGGCTGAACTTTTTCATACACAATCATGCTTTAAAACTTACTAAACGAAGCTACAAGAATCAGTTTCAGCAAAATGTTTTTCGCATTTGTATTCATATCAGTTCTTGCCTCATTCTTTTAGCTTAAACACATATTAATGCTGCACAAACTAGGCTTTTAAAGAGACAGAGATCATATGGATATTGGGTAAGGGCAGATATGGTGACAAGGGAGACACATCATGTGCATGGCTGCTACTGTTTTTTAGTTGGCTATTACTACGTTACTTGGGACTTTTTTTCTCTTTTTTTGGAAAAAAGAAAGAAAAGAAATTAATCATAGAATGTTTTCCTAGGGTTATAATGATGATAATGATTACGTCGAAGGATCAGTTGTTAACAGACAGCAGAAAAATTATGATTTTATTCAAGGCTTCTTATCTTAAATTCCTATTTCTACTCCGTTGAGCCCCGCCGAGGGAAATTAAAGGTCAAGTATCATTTGAACAAGATCATAAATAAGAGTAAATGACCCCTAAAATGACTTTCCTCCTTCACGTGAAGTTCCACCTTCTCATCCCTCTGTTCATCTGACTTTTCATGTTTGCCTCTGACTTCCTCCTTCCTCTCCGCCACACCTCTCAAAACTTACATCATGGCAATAATCACACACCAGTGTGTCGTGTATCCTACACATTTTACTACACAAGCACTCCTGTGCAATTGCTCACGTCTCACTGAACCCGGTTGATTCAAATCTTACTATAAAAACGAATCTTGGTGATTTCTTACGCTGCTCACCCCACATGATGAATGTTTTATTCACTTCCTGAAAGAGGTACATCTACATTTCTTAACACGTACTGCACTGGACAACTCTTTCAAGTTCAGTGCATTCCAGTTCAGTGAAGTTTTCCAGCAAAGTTTTGATGATGAAAGTGTGAATAAACTCAATGACCTCTAAAACACATGCTTAACTCTTCTCTCTGACCACTCTCTTCACAGCCTCTTCTTTTTCTTTGTGTCATTCTCTCTCACTCACTCACACAAAGACAAAAGCACGAACAACATTAAAAATTGAGGAGGAAGAAGCAGAAAGCACTCACCTTTTTAACCTGGTCATCCTTGAGTTCAGTGAAGTAATAGGCTAGTAGCTGGGCCGCAATCATCCTGGTCCTCTTTCTGTCTCACACACACATGCAGACTCACTCAAACACACACACTCTCTTTCGATTCTTCTCTGTCACACACACGTTCACCTACAGTCAGATTCGAAAAAATCTGAAATAAAAAGGTAAAAAAAAGACAGAGAAACTCTGCTCTGGCTGTACTTCGTACATACAATCTGTCACACACTGCAAGAGATATAAAAATATCCTGAGTCCAATCCGGTGTGGTTTAAAATAGACAGAGCTGCTTCATGTGCAGCTAAGACTCAACAGCTCTTCCTTCTCTGAGCATGTGAGTGAAGCCAGGAAGCATGAGTGAGACAGCAAGTTCAGCTGCAGGAGGCAGAAAGGGAGAGAGGCAGGGAGGGCCAGAACATGAGCCCTGCCCACTACATGTGAGCTCATTGGTTAGAGAGTGTGATTGGTTTGGGTGGGGGGGGTGGGGCTGGGGATTTGGGGGGGGTGTGAGTGCCACATCCTCTTTTCTACGATTGGCTGTTCTGCTGACGCCTTGGAGGCAAACTCAGCGATGGAGGAGGAAGAGCCCCCTCTGCCTAATTAGGGAGGAGGAGAGGCGGGGAGGGGGAGGGGGAGGGATATGTAAAAAAAAAGAAGGAAGTAAAGTGAGCAGGGAATTTGGGTTTTACTGTTCAAGGAAGTTATAAAGTTAGACTCCCTTCAGTCTGTTGTAGAGAAAATTAGTCACACAGTCATGATATTACTCAGAGCACTATTAAGCTCTTGAGACAATTGTCAGCTGACTCATGAGCCCCCAGAGGAAGAGGAGGGACACCCACAGTCATTTGCCTCTTTGACCCTGGGAAACTTTGAGGGGTACAAGGAAAGTTTTTTTTTTTACACGCAGCTTTGGTAAAGTTCAGGAACATGACTGTAGGGAGGTTTGGGAGAATCAGTGGCTGTGTAACCAGGGGGAAGAGTGTGGCAGAGTTTAAGTGGAGCGTACTGTAAAAGCTCCTTCTCTCTAAGATGTCAGGGGACCTCCAGTGGTGGGAGTTATATGGGGCCCCTTGTAGCGTTGGTGTTTTTTTTCAAACTGTATCCAAATGTTATTATACTTTATGGTTATTGTTTATGGGGCTGGTCTCCACGTCTTTTAGAGCTGAGTATGAATACTATTTTAATTGAACGACCATTGTCTCAGAAGGTGTGATGCGTAGATGGGGCTGCCTGCAGTCTGAGGGGAACTCAATTTGTGATTTTTTTTTTACACTGCTTTGTTTTGTATTTTGTTTTTGGGGAAATGATTATTTGACTCTATCAATATTACGTTTTGCAAGGTGTGTAATGTGAGGGCTGGGCATGTATGTATGACTTTGTGTGCATTTAGGCTTTACGTCTTTTATATACTGTATATTGTTGAAACAATTAGATTAATCAATTAATTGATCGGCACAAAATTAATCAGCACCCATTTTGACACTTGATTAATCATTTGGGTCTATTTTTTCCTGGCAGAAATGCCAAAGATTCTCTATTTTAAGGATTTGATTCTTGTCTTTGTCATATACAATAGAAAGATGAATATCTTTGTGTTTTGGAATGTTGGTTTTACAAAAGAAGCAATCTGAATAGGTCATGTTTGGCTCTGAGAAATCATACTGGGAATTTTTCATTATTTTCTGACATGTTAATGACATGAAAAAATTACTAATCAAGAAAATAGTCTGCAGATTAGTCAAAAATGAAAATAGTTTTGTATGTGTGTGTGTGTGCGTCTCAGTCTCTTAACTCACTCCATCTTTTTTTGCCTCTTTACCTCAGATTAGATGGAGCTCTCTAGTGTTCTGTAGGGCCTTTGTTGGTTATCAATGGATGATCCTGTTATTTAATGTTATGCGTGGTTGAAGGCCTATGATTTAATTGTAGGGTTTAATGTCAAACATCGACTAACATGTGAAAATACACACATTTTAAAGCAACCATACTGCCGTATAATACCCTGTAATAGCACACCTATTGTGAACACACTTTAGGTGTGCTAATCAAACATTCATGAGCCCGCCTGCCTGCATGTGACACCACAGCAATTGTTTGGATCTGTGTGACTGAAAGCTTAGTTGATAAACTTTGTTTGGAGCGCAGATGAGTATGCGGATGGTTTGACTTCTCTTCACATGTCTTCCTACCTCTTAACAATACTGAGAAATCCAACAGAGGAGCGTCCACCTACCACTCCTATCGCTTCAGTGGATCTTCCATAATTTAAGTAGGAAGAAAGCCACTTGCTCGCTCAGCCATCCTGAGAGTCAACCCATCAGACAGCCGCTTTCTCCGGCTCCACTGTCCTTTCAGACAGGCATGACATCATCATCCTAACAACAACAGCTGTCTGTTGTCTGGACTCTCTAGAGAACAACCACAGACACAGAGGAACTGTAATCCTTCATATACTAAAAGTGGACCTAACTGGAATTAATTCCACCTTAGTATCTTATCTAAAATGCAGCAGTGTGGCAAAGTGGGTAGCCAGGCTCAGTCCGAGCCCTGCCAAAGTGTCATCCAAGACACGTTAAACAGAAAATGCTTTGTAACTGACTCTGACTTCTAAATTCATGATGGAAAGGTTAAAGCAAAAATAAGGTTTAAGTAATAGCGAGACTTAAATGGAAACTGTAAAGTGGTGCTAACTGGCTTTCTTTTAGAAAACCTTTTCAATTAAAAAATGCATTTTTGACTACAATTCAGCCTGTACTGACAGAACTTAAATTTGCCACAGCTTCCAGGGCATCCAGTATACAGCAAAAAACATCATCACATCAAAATCTACACTGTCTGATCGCACAGCAAGGCACAAAAATACTAGTGCAGCAGGATGTCCTTCAACATCCTCCCTGCCAACCTGCCTGAACTTGTTGCATTCATGTGGGCAGTGAGCAGTAGTGAGAGTTGTGCTGCTTACATAAAACACAAACTGCCTTGGCCTTAATGAAAGCAGATCTCTTGAGGCTGAAGTCATTAGAGCCTCTTCTACAATGGATTTCTCTACGCGAGACTGTTGAAGACGGGCGTGAAATGTACCTATGTGGCGATCACGACTGCTGATATTTCAGAGCACTAGAGCACATTTTTTCGTATAAAATTTGATCTGAACTGAAAACAAACTGTGCATGTCATGTACAGCCCGTCACTTATCAACAGCAGGAAGACAAACACCATCTCTCTAAGGTTCATCACCCACTGCTGTTTTTCATGTCAAAAGTCCTCTTTCTGGTTTAGCAATTCAAAGGAAACAGTTTTTAATCCTTTAATTGGTATCTCCTTTAAGCCTCTGATTTCTGCTACAGTGCAGGCCAATTCTCTCAGTCAAAGTGTTTTCTGGTGTTTTCCTATACACCATTTGCAAATTGCTTTACTGTTTGTTTCAATACTGTTTCAAATACGATCAAAATAGCAATATGCTAACATATGTTAGCAACACCTCTTGGCATGTTTGTCATTTTAAAGATCACGTTAATCTGACCACAGTTTTAGCTGTGCTGGCTGAAGCATCAAGCCAGGAAAGTTTATACTACAGATCAATCCACATAAGATAGCTTTAGCCACCCTGCTAAAGGCTGAGACACATGACAGTAAGTTATGTGCAAACAAAACCAGCTATCTGTGAGTATGGTGGATCTCTGCAGCATCAAGTTACATGACAACATACAGTATTTCCAAGTTCTATATAGTTCACGTTTACCTACAGGGCTGTGCCTCCTCCCTCTTCACCCTATCATCCCTTTCCATAATATCTTTGTAGCCTTCTTCTACAGACTCGATTTCCCATTACCCGCAGCTCCAGCTGCAATACACGCATCACAACTAATCCCACATCTTCGCCACTGAACCTGCAGTTGCACTTTTATAGAAAATCGCAGTCCCAGCAGTGTTAGCTCCTCCAGATTACTATACTATCTAAATAATTCAGTTACCTTAATTGATAAAGTTTTCCCATGATCCACAGGAGCCGGTATCCAACAGCTGTCACCACAGCGATGTTTCGGGGCATTGAGCTGTTTCACTCTCCTACTGTCTGCTCCATACAGAGGTTCAAATCCCGGCTTCAAGCTCTCATTCATTGTGTCTTTGGAGACAGTAAATGGGTGAAAAAATAAACATGAAAGCCTGTGCTCCCTGAAAAACTGTATGGAAAAAGCCAGAGCACGGTCTTACCAGAAAAGAGCCAGAGCTCTTCCCTTTGTAGGTCCTTAAGAACCAGCGTCTCAACTCTGCCCATCTACTGGCGACCATTTCAGTGTTTGTGTGTGCATGTGTGTGTGTGTCAAAGCTCTTATTGTTGCTTCACAGGGGAGACAAAGACACACAAGCACATACTCATGCAGACTTGGATACACACACACACACACACACACACACACACACACACACACACACACACACACACACAAAAGAACATGAATCTATAATAACACTCACAAACCTTGCTCCCTGAGGAATGCCAATTCAGGGAAAATCTGAAGGTTTGAGGTGTATTGGAGGTTATTCAAACTAAAATGAACGCTGAAAGAAAAAGGGATGTACAGAAAAGGTGTAAAAAATGTTGAATTAAGAGGAGGAAGTTGATACAGGATGAAAGAATAAAGAAGAAAGGGCAAGACAGCAAGAGGAAACAGAACGGACATGGTTACAGAACATGAGAGGAAAAGAAAGTAATACCAGTTTCTTTATCAGTGACTTCACTTTGCTGCAGGAGCTGCAGATTCAGCAGCCCAGCTGTGTTTGTGTGTGTTGCTGCATTGAAGCTGCAGTGTCAGTGCATGTGTAGTTTAACCATGAAGCTACTAGGTCACCACTAGGACGGTGTGGGATTACTGTACTGTACTGTGTGTGTGTTGGTAGGTTTGTCTGTGTGTGTGACGTAACCCTCATCTGGTAGCATTCTAACATGTTAATCCCTGACAGATTAGCTACTGTTTCACTCCTGTTAGCATGCAGCCTTTCTCTATAGATTTATTTTCTTCTGCACTTTTATCTTTTCTAATTAGTTTCCTTCTGTCAGTCTTTCTTCCTTGATGCTTTGATTTTGTTTTCCATTCTTTATTATTTCCTTTTTTCCCTTACGCTCTGCTGTTTTCTTCCTGCTTGCCTTCATCTTCAACACATCATCTAATCCGTCATGAATGGATTAGCATAAATACACTGATCATTGCACTGCTCATTCCCTCTCCAGTATTGTCAGATCAGTAGTTCGAGATTATAATGCAACATGTAAACACAAACACCAGTTATAATTCTCTGCCAAAAATTGTTAATAAAAACATCGATCCATCACATTCACCAAGACAATCTCTACACGTGGCCTCGTAATTCAGGTCCCTAGACTGAAATTGTACCAATAATACTAAAACTCCATCTTCGGCTCACTTGTAACAGAATGAATGTCTGAAACTCGCCTGTACTGTTATTTTAGAATGTGCCAAGCAGATCGACAGATAAAGACATAGGCAGATGGGCAAGGATCCAGCCAGCCAGATAAAGGACACAGACCGAATGACCAAAATGGCACAGATGCTAAGACAGAGAGCAGAGAGACAGACAGACAGACAGACAGGCGATCACAAGGACACGGGGTCAGTCCAGAATGACTGAACAGAGCATTAGTTGTTTTTATTGTTGGGAAATGTGGTCAGCGGCATTCCTATCCTCCTCCTGCCCTTCATCAATACTGAAGTACTGCTGACTAACACACACACACACACACACACACACACCTTCTCTTTGTCTCTCATTTATACAACATGTACCACATTTTCTAAATAGATTGACATCAAATATTAAAAAAAAAAATTAATTATTTTCATCTGGTTCAAAGAAGTGAAGAACTTATTAACCAAATCACTGATACAAATTACTGCAGTGTAAAAGCTGAACATAAAAACTTCAAACACGGCAGCATTGGTGGACACACAGGAGGATTACAAGCACATTCCGCGAAGGAGAACACATTGCAATGTGTGAGTATTTGAACAGAAGGGAAGAGACTGTTCAGTTCTTATCTTCATAGAGTTACAACATAAGTACAGTATGATCACATTTTGACAACTGAAGCCTGTCTTACTCCCTTACTTTCTTACTTACTAAGTACTCAGCTCTGATATCAGAGGCAGGAGTGTAATCAGTGCATGGCTAACATTAGCATGTGACCATGCAGCTGTGGGTGACACTTATCCCGCGGCTGACTTGTTAATGATTAGAAAGTGAAAAGCTTTGGTTTAACGCCGTCAAGTATCAAACATGGATGAAGAACCAAATATATTTGCTATGCCAGTCATACATTTATATTGAAATTTGGAATTGTGTAGTTCATCTCTGATACAGAGCCAACAACGTTTTCTCTGAACAGAGAAGCAGGTTAACAAGTTTTATTGTGATTTTGTAAAAATCCAGTAATTGAAATCTGCTTCTTTAAACATTTTAAGGGACAAAAATCTAAATCTCTGGCATCAGTACTTCCGTCTTTGCACGATAGCACAAATAGTTGTGTTTGCTGGTGGGAAGCCTGTTAGGGATTGAGAACCTGCATGCGAAGCTCCTTGTTGTCAGGACAAAAGTAGTGGCTGGTGAATCTATTTGTTTCAGAGACAACAAATAACAGTCTGAAGTTCTCCCAGACCAACAGAGGACGTTAGCAGTGACATGAGTACCAGTGCACAGTGCACAATCTTACACTCCAGTTGCAAGAAAAATGACAAAAAGTTAGAAAAAACAAAACAAAACAAAACAAACTTTGATACATCATTTTTTCAGTCGTGTCAAGTTACATCTCCTCCTTCTGCCTGACCACAGCTGTGATGAGGGCGGCACCCTTCCCGCTGCCCTCCTCTGATGGGAGGAAGGTCACGTTACACTGGGGAGCCAAAACTCTGGCAGTCTCTTGGAGGACTCCAGAGAAACTAGAAGTAACAGAAGAAGAAGAGTTTGTAGTTTGTAGAAAGTAATTCGAGAAAACTAAATAAAAGAGTAAAAGAGTAAAAGTAGCTGTTGAATCCAGTCACCAACAACATAAAATTTGAATTGAACTGAATTCATTGAAACTATGACTACGAAAAGGAATAATAAAAATAACTCACTGTGGATGTAGTTTGTAGAGTGCCCCATCTACCCCTACAGTGATGTTGAGATGGTCCAGTCCTCGGTTCTCTCTGATCTTATCGACCACGGCCGCCATTCCTGCCCCACACAGCTGAGCTGCACGACGTGACACTGCTCCACATACCTATACAACAATGAAAACCATTATCATTACTGCAGAAGTTAATAGACTGTTGGTGCCACGGTTTGCTGAGACAGACAATATCAAATCATTTCACAGTGGAAAAAAATCTTACTAATCCCAATTTGAGCATTGCAACAGAGAACATGTTTTTTTGAGCATTGCAGTGGGTCATATTTTTAACTTTTCTAACCTCTTTTCTGAAATTTGGGATGAACTCGAATTCAAGAGATGGCCATAAGGGTGCAGAATTGTGCTGCCTTACAACTACAACCCTTAGATTTATTGGTTGTTAACAAGGTGCCAAAGTTTTGGCACAGTCACCACATGCTCCTCATTGTTTGCTAACAGACCTTTTAGGGGCTGATATTTCGACATGTGATAGCATGAAAAGCACAGGTGTAACTAATAACATTAGTGACTGCTCCATGTCATTTATGCGTTTTTTTTTTTTAAGGACTTTCGCTAGCAACCCTTAGCAAGGGATGTTGAATAGAACAGAGCTATAATTAATGCCACACATAAAGCTGTGTTTTTTCTTCAATCATTGGCCAAAATGTCTGCTATAAAGAAAGCCTACTGGTCCAGTATGTACCGTATACAATTGCTGTTAATTGATTTAGACTTGTGATGTAGTCTGTCTGTGTGAGGGTGAGAGAGTGGTAAAAAAGGACTACTATTAATAAAATATCAAGGATAATTGATTAAAATGTCCGGGTTTGTCCTGCACGGCCGTCGCGTACAGCTAACCACAGAATTCAACCAAAGCACAGGATATCTTTAAGATTGGATTTTACTTCAAAAACGCACAGGTCTTTAAAAAAAGCCCATGTACTGGCACAACTGTTCACCAAAAGACTTGGCTCCGGGCAGCTGTCAGTGTTCGGGCCCCTGCCCTTGCTCATCATTTTCTATCCCCTACCTGTTTTACAATGATGCTGTCATCACAGGTGCTGTCGAGCCCCAGGCCCTGGAGAATAGATCTGACCTGCAGTAGAGCCAGGCGGTCACTAGGGGGAGACAGCACACTTACACACATTGCAGCAAAACACAGACACAACTATACAGGCATATACATTCACACACACACACACACACACACACACACGCGTGGTGTGGTAGTTTGGAGATATCTCTCTCTCTCACACACACACACACACACACACACACACACACACACACACACAAGAAAAGTTTCCCCTACCTCTCTATTTCCGACAGGTATTTGGTTTCGAATATTCCAGGTGTTTTTAAAGTTTCAGTGACGTGTCCTCTGAACAGCAAACCTCCTCTGGTTAAATCCAGTAAAACTTTGCGGACAACTTCACCTAAGTACATCCCGCTGGTCAGCTTTTCAAACCTAAACACACAAACACACACACACACACACACACACACACACACACACACACAGAATTTGTTAGATCCATTAGGACTGCGTGACCACCTGACCACGTTACAGGTTGCAAGTATAGACAAATATGAGAAGGATATGTAGCCTAAACACATGAAAACACGTCCAAGTGATTTACGCAAAAGTGAGAGAGTGTCCACATACACACATTTATACTACACGTGTACACATACATACAAGTACATATACTAAACGTGTACACACGCACTTGTAACTTAAGGCCGTACCAACCTGGATACGCCCGATCTCGGAAGCTAAGCTTCAGGGGGTAGAGCGGGTCGCCCACCAACCGGAAGGTCGGCGGTTCGATCCCCGATCGATCATGTGTCATCTCGTGTGACTGTGTGGATGTGTAAGAAAGCGCTGCATGTGTAGAAAAATGAATGCGTGTGTGAGTGGATGAATGTAGTCTAAAGCGTTTTCATAAGTGCAGTCCATCGGCCAGGTACACGCCTATACTGCTTGTGTACACATTCATGTACGCATATATACTTGATGTATACACATGCAGACACGCAGGTATGCTAGATGTGCGAACACGCATACAAGTAAATACACCGAGTACACACATACTCTCATATATACCACATATATACGCATATATTCTGCGTATGTACACACACACACACACACATACACATATACCACATGTGTACATACATACATATTTAATATGTGTGTTCAGTGGTGATTCAGGGAGCATTTAGAGGTCAGCACATACACAGACAGTTTCCAACCTTTGTTTTCCAGGGTTCAGTGAGTTTTGGTCAACTTCAACATCATAAAATGTGATGATATCATCCAGAGAGCCATCATCACCCAGACCTCCCCACTCTGTGTTTATACACATCTTTTGTGTCTCGGCATCTCCCTCCGTCCCATCGTCCTCCTGAGTGCGGATATAAATGAGGGGGTTGAATATATGGGCTCTCATCCAAAAATTCGTTACATCACCACATCTGACTGACAAACTGAACACTTTGAGCATTTTCTAGGATTCCCCTGTACCTTATCCCCCTCTCCTTCAGGCATCCCCTCTCCTCTTTCCATTTGTCCTTTCTTTTGTTCAGTTTTCTCAATGTTCTTCAGTTCCTCCATGTAACAAACATTAGTGCCAGTTCCTGTGAAACAGAATCATATGCTTGATTTCTGTATTACTAATTACACATTACATTTACTACACAGCAGGAATTCAAAATATATATTGGTTGTCGAACTCGCTGGGTTGAGTTTAGGGACACAATCCAGTTGGACCAAAAAACACACACAAATATACATTATTATTGCAGTAATAGTGAGGACTCTAATTGCTGAAGGCTTTTTGTGGCCCGAAACCCCAAATTTACCATCATAAATACAACCCTTACCTTAACCACTACTCTCAAATTAACCTTAAACTCAGTTTTAATCTTGATCTGAAAGCAAAGACCTAACTGAAAAGCAGCATTCTTAAAAAGTGAGGACGGACCGAAATGTCTTCACTTTGCAAACATATCCTCTCCATTAAAGTGGCAATAGCAAGGTTTTTTGATTTAACTTATCATTATGAAGTAAATGTTGATTGCACGATATAATGGCTATAGAGTAATGACACCATCAATTCATGCAATTCTGTCTGCCACCGGGTACGAATTCTCCTGGGAAAATTGAGGCTTAATTTATGGTACAACGAAGTGCATCTGCCACTTCACAACCAAAAAAGAGGGTAATGCTTTTGTTTTACCAGGTAAACGTTTTCCACAGGTAACAACTGGAAGAAATGGAGTAACTGTGGAAACTCTGCCTGGCAAAAGAAATGGAGCCCTGTTGTCGGAACATGGCAAAGAAGGCAAAAAGGGAGAGTGACAGAAACTGAGGTGAGACAACAGTGAACCTCCGATGGGCATTCACTCAGTGGAGAGAGCTCCGGGATTTGAGAGGGTTCAAAACCGACATTCAGTTGGCATTATTTCTACTAGATCAGCAGGCAAAGTTAAAAAAACCTGCCCACTTATTAATACGGCCGGATGTTTTACTCTGCCCTTATCATAGCAGTGAGGACAGAAAGTGACCCATCTTTGCAACAGTGGAGCTCATAATGAAACGTGGGGGGCTGAAAAGTTTTCGGTTTCCACTTTTAGGTCACTTACCAGCAATCATTCCAATTTCACACAGAGGGTCTTCATAGGCGCAGCTCATCATGGTCCCAACTGTGTCATTGACTACAGCTGCTATATCCAAGTCAAACTCCTATATAGGCACAAACATACATAGGTGTGTACACAAACACAAGCACATACATATGTTATTTACTGGTGCATTTATATTTACAGGTTCATTGTCACTATTTTTACACTGACAAATAGGTACCAATAGGAAAGAGTGCAGCATTATTCTTTCACCTCATCTGATAAAACCCCGATCATAATCATAAAACTCTATTCTGTTGTATTCTGACTCACATTGCGTCTCTTGATGGCCTCCCGCAGCATGGTAACAACATCATGTCCCTCACAGTTGGTGGCCTTGAAGCCCTTGGTCCAGCTCACCAGTGTGCCCTACAGAACACACAGAGGTTGGAGAGGGTTACATATGGATGTTTCTCCTTTTGGTGTCGGTTTACTTTTTTACTGCTTATGTATCTTTTGAAAAGATGCATTTGAAAAGCTACTAATTTGATCATTGATTGCTATTCCATGGAGGAAAAGTTTTTTTGTGGCTGTAACAAACTGACCTAACACAACTGAACACGAGCCCAACTACACACCTCTTGATGTCCATGCTTACCGTGTCAATGGCCGTCTGCTCGCAGGGGAAAGAGAAGGTGAAGCCCGCGGGAAGATGAGCCTTTTTCATCCCCATGTAGTCCAGGAAGTCACTAATAAACTCTGCGATGTTATCAAACAACTAGAGTCGGATAGAGAGAGAGAAAGAACACTTTCTAAAGAAAAACTGTCAACTGTGTACTTCACTTTCGGTACTAGGTAAATGAATTTTGGCCTTCCACTTCTCACAGGCCTATTTAGACAACACTGCATGTGCTTATTTAGTCTGTATTTTGAAATCCTCATTAACTTTCATAAATAATTAATTAAACCCAATCCCATTTCCATGTGGTCTGTCTGCCTGCCACTGCTAGTCTTTCTGCCAATATTATTTAAACATGCTGACAGTGTATCTGTGTGTCGTACCTCTTCTCCAGTTCCCTGCATTATCTCCTGTGGTATGGTGTAGATCTTATGGTAGACTTGTGAGTTCTGTTGTAGACCTTTTTTAAGGTTCACCAGCAACGCTCTGAAGTTGGTTCCTCCCAGATCCAGGGCGATGTATTTTCCATGCTCTTGAGAAAACACAAAAAGTTAGGTTGCTGATTATCTGATTCAATTAGATCCAGTTAAATGTATTCATTCAAATGTGGGCAATTAAAAAAGCAATAGGCCACTTTTTTCAACCAAGAAGTTACTTCTCTTGTCCGAAAGCTGAAAGAGACATTAGCTGTGACAAAATAAATTGCCCATGTGGCAATTGCCCATGTGTTTCCTTAACCAACAGAGGTTTTAACTGTAATTTCAGTTTTAGGGAAAACACACTGGTGCTTCCCTGACCTGTGCCATCAGGTGTACGGTACACAAAGGAAGGCAACATCTTAATTGCAGTGGGGCCTTTTCTCTTCAGCCCTGCCTCCAGCCCCGCCCTCATCCTGGCCTTCACCAGCTGGAGCTGCTCGTGGCTCAGACTGAGGGGAGACAGTGACTCATCCAACTGGAACACAAGTAAGAGATACTGTATGTCAGACATCGTTTTATTAAGGGGGATAAGACAACTGAAGGCGCACGCGCACACACACACACACACACACACACACACACACACACACACACACACACACACACACACACACACACACAAAACACACAGAGCATCCTAACCTTTCGCTTCTGTGATGCCAGTCGTCGGGCGACTGCTGTTACTAAGGCAGCTCCTTTGCTGCTGCCGCTGTCTGACAAGATGAATCTGACATGGCACTCAGGAAGCAAACGGCGCACAACTTTATGGAGACGTTTAGGATACCTGAAATGGAGGGAGTGTAATGTTTAACGTTTCTGACCTCTATAGGTAATCTGTAGCAGCTGCAACAACATCACTACTACTGGAATTTCCCCACGTTAAAGTCTGGCATACAATGACAAGTTGATTTAACAAATAAGAATGCATAATTATATTTTAATTTAGATGCCTTTAAATGTATCATGCCCTAACAATGTGACCAGTCAGAATCATAATTAAAGGTACAGTATTTACAATGAGACTAGTAAGGAGGATAAATCAAGATACTGCATCTCCAAACATGCTTTTATATATTTTATTACACTGTTTTCGTACATATTAGATTGATTAGATTTAATTTATGATGTCAAAATCTAACATATCGCAGTAAGAGAAGCACAGGTGTAAATAATAACATTAACAATTCTATTCAATTGTCCAGTGAGCCATGACAATGTGACAACGAACCAGCATGTATAGTTCCAGGGCCGTGAAACTGAGACAGGTAAACGGTTTTCAGCCATTGTTAATTTTTTTTACTCCTACCTGTGCTTTTCCTACTGTGACATGTCAAAATGTCTTCCATGAAACAGGCCTTTTGATGTGCGCCACTGGCATATGAGTATGACTTTCCATAATAACCTACTGTGGGTGGGTCTTGTACACTGTCCCATCCACACCTACAGTGATCCTTAATGTCCTCAAATTCCGGTTTTGCTTTATTCTAGTCAAGATGGCAGCCAGTCCTGCAGCCACTAGATTTGAGGACCTGAAGGACACAATGGTGCTGACACGCTGAACAGCAGTGCAGTCATCATGTGAAGGGTTCAGGTCAAGGCCTGTGAGAATGTCTCTGGTGTTCTTCAGGCCATTTTTGTACCTAAGAAAGATGGACATATATAATATCTCACTGCTTTCAGACAGAGGCAGCGTGACACATAAAGACAAAGTTAACTTACTCCTCCATTGCTGCCACATGTGCAGTAGTTATTTTTCCTTTGGTCCTCAGGGCGTCAGACACACGTCCGTCAAACAGCTGTCCCATTTTAGTCATCTTTAACACAACCAGCCTCACCAACTCACCCAGATACATCCCACTGACCATCTTCTCAAAGCTGCAATTCGGAACAAGTGTGGGAATAGAGAAATAGAGGGCTTAAGGTTGATACTGTGTCATTCATGCTGTGTCACTGAATGCCATATCGCCAAAAAAGACAAAGCTGCTTCGCTTACATTTGTTTCCCAGGGTTGATGGAGGCTGCATCGATATCCCTGTCAAACTCAGTGATGTAATCCTTCAGAGCCCCATCATCTCCGAAGGCTCCCCACTCAGTGTTCACACACATCCTGCCCTCGTCTCCCTCCACCAGGTCAACGTGACGAAGCTCCTCCATGTAGCACGCATTGGTGCCTGTGCCTAAACACAAAATCCTATTTATTGAGTGAATTATAATTATCAGAATCAATTTGCACTGGCTACATTAATGTTCTTTTCTTTAATCCTCAACAAGAAGATGTCTAACATAAACTACCCACACACACACACACACACACACACACATGTACATGCAATAAAACAGCGAACCACTAGAGAGAGTAGTAACTTAACTGAAGGTGCACACAACTTTCAAAGGTTGATTATTTCATTCTAATATACCAAAATATGTTAATTTCACACTAAAATTAAATTCTAACTTTTAAAACATTGAGGAAGGTGTCAGATCAATTTTATTGTAACTTTTGAGTCTGCAGTTTGTCGTGGTGGATGTATTGTATTATATTGTCAGGTGTTCCTTTTTTGTCCAACACCCAAACAGTATATTACACCGACAGCATTAAGATGGAAGATTCAACGGACACACAGAGCAGTATCTCTTAAATTGTAGGTAGATTTACAGCACCAGCTGGCTGCTGCCTTACACAGCTACAGGCTGTTGTGGATGAAGTACAGCAATGGAAAAATACTCCATTACAAGTAAAAGAATGAAAAATGCATGAAAAAAAAAAATCCTATTTAAGTAAAAGTCCAAAATTAGTAATGGCAAAATTTACCTAAAGTATGAAAGTAAAAGTAATCCTTTCAAATCGGTAACTGATATATTATTATATATGAGGTTATTAGATTCTTAATGTGTTAGTATTAACTACTTCATATACAGTCATGTGGTTTAGTCCATTGGTTCCCAACAAAAGGGTCTGATCCCTCCAAGGGGGTCACCAGATAAATCTGAGGCAAGAAGGAAGGAAAAACAAAGTTCTGGTACACAAATCTTTAGAACAGTTATTCAAGTGAAACCATGTGATAAATTTGGAGGAGAAATCACTATTTGGTGGAGTTGCAAACAACTCACAGACATCTGAAATGTGACAAGGGGCACCAACTATACACTGCTTTTTTTTGTAAGAGGTGACAGGCCAAAAGGTTGGAAATCTTTAATAATGTGTTGTATTTTATAAGAGTATCATATTTTTCTTTATATAAAAACTTACCGAAAAGTAACCAGTAACTAAAGCTCTCAAAAAAATGTAGTGGAGTAAATAGTACAACATTACACTCTGAATTTTAGTTGTGTATAAGTATAAAGTTGCAAAAAATGGAAACACTCAAGTTAAGTACAAGTACTTCAAAACTGTACTTAAGTACAGCTCTAGAGTAAATGAACATAATTATTTTCCCACAAGTGCTACAGTGAATAGTATGAATTATGTGAATGTACTTACCAATGATGAGTCCCACTTCACAGTACTTGTCATCAAAACCACAGGTCATCATGGTCGCTACAGTGTCATTAACCATAGCTAACACCTCTATATCCATTCCCTGCAGAGTGAGTTACAGAGTGATGCACCGGTTTATAATTAGAGTACAGTTTATTTAACGTTTTCAAAGGGCTAATGTAGTCAGTCATATGGGTGCATTCTGTATGTGCATCTGTCTATTCTGAGGTGACCATAATGCAGCACTCTTAGCAAAACACCAAGCAAAAAAAATCCCATACAGTCCTGTGCACAGTTTACCTCTGATTTCGTTCCCCCTTATCTGTTTTCATGTTTTTTGATAATGTCAGCTATGAGTAGTATCCCAGTTATAGCAGTCGTCAGAATTACTGAAAGTTTCTTTGAACAGAGGTACCAGCTAAATGTGTAAAATAAGATCCTAATCAACAATCATGTCTCAGTTCCTCTGAGGGCCTGTCTCATGAATGAAAAGTAGTTCATACCCCAGTTCTGTCAATAGCATCTCTGAGGGCCTGGACCACATCCTTCCCCTGGAGGCCTCGAGCCCGGTAGTTCTTACTCCAGCTTAACAATAATCCCTACAGAGAGGAGAGAAGTTGTCAGGAGGTTTTTAGGGATGTAAATCTAAAAAGACAGAGCCATGTCAACATAGAGAGTAGAATATACTGCAGGTAGATGTCATGAAAACCAAATGAGTGTCATTGCCTGATCCAGGGTGGACTGTTCACAGGGGAAAGAAAAAGTGAAGGCCAGAGGATGTTTCTTCTCCAAACTGATGTTCTTCTCAACCAGGACGTCCTTTAGAGACTCTGACACATGGTCGAATAACTACACACAATGAGTCAAACAGAGAGACAAAAGAGAGAAAGAAAGTCAAGAACAAGGATGGAAAATCTGAATTTTTTAACCCCCCCCCTCTGTTGTTGAACCCTCCTCGAACGCCCCTACGTCTGCTCCCATCCTGCTCCCAAACATATGTTCCTTTTCTGTTCCTCCTTGAATTCCACTCTCCACGTTTCCTGTCTCTCCACTTCACCTTCTTACCTCCACTGCTCTCCCCATGCGTAGCTCCTCCGGTATCGTGAAAGTCTTCTCCTCTATCTCCACTCCTCCCTTCCTAATCCCCATTCCCTCTCTCACTTTAACTTGGAGCACCTTAAACTTGGAGCCTCCAAGATCCAATGCCAGAAACTGTCCTTTCTCTGCAGGAGAGAAGGGGAGAGACAAAATTACATCATCTGCATTGTGCTCTATGTATGTATTATATATTCCTTCAGAGTACATTGACCAACATATCAGCCTGAAAAAGTTTGAAAACCCCATGTGTGAGTAACCTGATCCATCAGGAGTGGAGCGGACATGTGTCGGCAGCATCTTCACTGCTGCAACAGCATTGCTTTCTGCTGAAAGCCCCTTCTTCATTTCAGCCTTGAAACGAGCCGAGATGTCTCGTAGCTGGTCGTCATGGAGACACATTGCGTACAGAAACCTGTCCACCTAAAAAAATTATAGGAGAGACAGTGCAAACGGAGAGCAAACAGAAACAAAGAGAAATGAGGCATAGTGATTTAATTACCAACAGGGGCAATTCCAGGATTTTTCTAAATAACGTAGCAAAAGAGTGGACCAAGAACCGTTCGGCGGGGCCCATGGGAAATCCGAAAACTCTGTCAGAGAGAAATAGAGCTTTGAAAATTGGCTTTGAAATCACTGGGCACGATTTTCAGGCTCTTGTGCAGTGCCCTGTGCCCTAATACAGGTGGTATGAAATGAAAAGTGGTACTGACAGCACTCTAGCATTTGGGTGGCACCAGGATACGGCCCTGTTCACTACTGAATAGACTTGAGCGAGAGAAGGAAGGCAGGGAGACAGCAGGGGGGAAAGAGGAGAGGAGGACCCTCAAATTTGGGGTATCTTCCCATCATAGTTGTAAAGATGTGGAAATGATGGGAATAGTTATCCGGTATCAGCAAAAATAGTGGTTTCTTTAATCTTCATGGTCTGCATGTGGCATAGGTTTAAAATCTGTAGCAACATTTGCTAAACTCAGATTCAGTACTTCAGTACTATCAACAGTAACTTAATCCAGGGAGTGGCACTTGAATGTGGGACTATAGAAGACTATGGACTAGGTGTTTGCGACAAGTGGATGGGAAATAAAGGTTATAAAAAGGAAACTGTTTTTTCACACTCAGTTCCAGCCTGTATGCTCAGCCAAACTATCACCGTGGCTACGCGATCATGGGACAAAGTCCCTCTACCTGGGTGTCACTCTGTATTTGTGTCCGTGAGAGTGTGTGCAGCATTGCTAATGGGAGAGTCAATGTTTTGCCCCTGTAAAAGTGTGTGTTGATCCCCTCTGCACTAAGAGAGGAGTAGTGTCACTGCCTGGGGAGGATGTTAATCATTTCTTAGGAAAAGACAAATGGTGACACAGTAACTATTTATACGGTACATTGATCATCTTAGTACAGCATTAGCTACTGCCTTATCTTTTAGATGAAGGTATTTGTGTGCATTTGCAAAACCTCAGCAGGTGAAGTGCTTTATACAAATTTTAAAATATGGATAAGTCATAATTCTGTCATAATTGCCAACAATGAATGATGAAACACCACATTAGAGCAAAAAGGGAGAATTTCAATTTGATCATGTAACTTAAATGACAAAACATTGAAGCTGAATAAATCTTTGACAATGAATTTATCACGATTTGCATTTAAAATGTTTTTCAATAATTTGGTCAGCTAAAACAAGTCAAAATTCGTTGTAGAAACCAATTAAATTCAAAGAGTGATTTCATACTAAAACAGAACAGATAATTTAGGAAACTGCATAGCAATTTTGCAAATGACAGTGCAAACTGAAAAATAATGTCATCAGTGGAAAGAGGTCAAGTAACCAGACAAAACTAAGATTACCAAATGTGACTAATCCAGTGCGTTATCACTAACTTTCATAAGTAAGAAATTATTTTGTTTTTAACTCAATAGATAGTGCTCCAAACACAATCGTTACCAGGCAGTAATGATTATCTACACATATCCCCGTCAGTCTCATAAGACCTCATCTGTAGCAAATTACATATGGAAAGTTACCTCTTTAAAGATGAGTATATCTGCTACTGGAACACAACTTGTTTGTTTGTTACGCAAAGTTAACACTATAGAATAACTCTTACCTTCTTTGTGGGGTCCTCGTGGAGTTTGGAGAAGTAGAAGGAAATAAGATGAACAGCAAACATCTTGATGTACAACGCACACCACCATGAGACGTCCTTTTGTGCTCATAGGTCGGTGCAAGATGCAAGTGCATGCGCTTTAATGAAAGTATGAAAAATGCGTTCAGCGTGTACACATATTAAGATGTAGATACTCTTTTTCCCCCGCTTTTTCTCTAATAATTGTATCTTGTTCTCACTGACAGAGTCCACTGAGCAGAGACCAGCTTCTGCACTATCTCGGTGATAAACAATAAGCCAAACCCCTTTCTACCATCACTTCCTCCTCTCTTTCTGTCTCACAGCCCAACCCTGTTTTCTTTTTGGAGTCATTATAGTCTCTGTTTTTACCTGTACTAGACCTTTGCTGAATTTCTGCAGAGTCCTAAGATCTCCAAAATATGAGCAATTCATTGATGCCTGAGTTATTCAGCAAAGGTCATGGGAATGAGGATGTGACGTTTCATATTTTGTAATTTTCAGTGAGATGGCTTTGCCCCATGACTTTTTGAAAGACAATTACATTAAATGATACCAGATTAAAACAAAACAAGTATAGATTGAATGTATGCTAACACCAAAAGCTGTATATTTTAGGAATGGCGAAGATGTAGACAAACAGTTGAAGGAAAGATGTAACTGTAGAGGCAGGTATGTCCGCCACATCCATGTCCGTTAATTCTGGCTTGTGACTGATGTGGTTTGCCTGTGTTTGGTATACAGTCTGTTTTTAACTAATAAACTTGCAATTTGGTTATAATACGTAAAGATGGATTCATCTCTTTGGAGTTCTTTCTTCATGGTCCATTGAATATTCACAGGAAGGTTTTGATTGAATTACTGCCATTAAATAATGTGACCTTTTATTAAGAACTGATTATAAGTTACTTCAGAGTAAGTTTTTCATGCGTCAGAATTTTTTAACTAAAAGGTGTGTGGCGCATAAAAAACAATTAAACATTAAATCCAGACAGTTAAAACAACAGATTCATACTGACTAATGTTATCAACTTAAATATACAAACAAGAAAAAACAGGGCATCTCATCTCTATATGGACACTAACAGGGTTCTGCTCAATTCAATCTGTCCATAGTGTTAACTGTATGCTCACAGAAAATGCAATTCATTAGAGAGTAGTTTAAAGGGAATGCTTCAAGTATACCCGAATAAGTTGGATATATACTCTCATGCTGTTCTGAAGTTCTACATTTGAGTCCACCCCATGAAGTGAGCAAAGTGAAAGTAAAATGAGTCCAGACCTGCATAACACACACACAGTGCGCATTTTAAACTATTTCCTGGTCACAAAAAATGCTTCTAAAATAGCATTTATGATGGTGTGCCATTTGCTGAAACATTATTTTGGTAAACAATGTTTCTTGTCAGCCCTTACTGTGAGCCGGTGGTAAGTCCGACGGGACATGGCATGTCCCACAATGATCCACGACAATGGGTCTATTTCTAGTAAGCAAAATCCAAGTCTGGTCTGTAAAGATCGTTGTTGGGCCAGTTTGACCCTTTTAAATTAGTTTCCAAGGTGATTCTGTGAATTACTTTATGTACATTTATAGGTTGGAAGAAAACATACAAAGTTACCTTTTAGTAAGAAAATAAGCAATTACATGACAAATTTAATGACAGTATTCTGGTGTAAATCTCAGACAAAACCATATGACCATACAACACTGCTCTTGTGTTCAAGCTACATTTTGGTGTCTTTATTATGACAGCTCAAGCTAAATGCTTTTTATGATCCCTCCAGGGCTAGAAAAGGTTCACAGATCCATTTGAACTGCCTGAAATCATGATTCATTTCATACTAACCACCAGATACTACCCCAGGCTTGAATCAGTTATTGAACTCCATTGGAACAGTAATGACATCGTGCAACCATCAATACGTAGTTGTTTTACTCTTCATTTCTTCTTCTTTTTCCTTTTTCCTTTGTTGTTATTATTGTGATGTTCTGTATCGAGTGCGCGCTGATTGGTGAAATCCTGCTTTTGATCTTTGGACCACTCCCTCTGCAGCTGCCGGAGCAAATCAGGGGTCAACAGCCCGTCTCTTACCAGTCGACTGGCCAGAGAGCTGTCCATCATCTCTCCTGAGCCCCTCTGTCCCCTTTGACCTCTGCTGCCGGTCAAATAATTACTATCGGCAGTTCCACTGTTGCCACTTGTTTGTCTATGCCTGCTGCTCTGTGCCTTTGGTGAGTTAGTAATGGTTGGGTCAGTGGCTCTGATGAGACGGGTGATATTTCGGACGCCCTGTTGGATGATATCATCAAGCTCCTGCTGGATTTCTCGAACCATGGCAGTGTCTGGAAACATGTCCATGAAACGGTAGCTATAGACAGACAGACATCAACAGCAACAAGGATTAGGGTTGCAAACATGTCATTAACAGAGTTGCCTGTAAAAATACAATTTTATATTGTAAAGAAGAGTTTGAAACATTGGAAACGTTAAAAAAGATAAAGTTACCTTAACCAGAGGTAAAGATCCAACACATCGTGAACAGCTTCCAAGTGAGCCAGGTCTTTAATGTTTTTGGGTTGAGCCAGAGGCCAGCTGACATGGCGACAGACCCAGTCAAAAGTCAGGGGTTCATCTCGACTGAACTGACGTGCAAACTGAAAGAGAAACCAGTGCACAAAGCTGTAAGTACAGGACAGTATATAAAGCTTGACCATCAAGGAAATGGAAGAAATAAGATAAAGAAATATTATACTATACCACATGAACAGTGTCATAATATTACCATCAATATTAATGCAATAATGAGAAATACAAGCTCATGATTCAGAAAAAAATCTTATTAGTGTATCATTAAATTAAATATTTTGCTTTGCATTTGCATCATACACTTCGTGAACACTCCACAAGCAGAAGGGAGTTTTCTTTGTACACATAAACAACACCGATATCCAGAACATAGCCCTGAATCTCAAAGGTTACTTGTTGAGGACAATAATTTTATTCTGGAGTTTATCTTGTTTTATCAGTGTGATGTCATTATAAAGTGAGAGAGTCTATAGTACAGTGTCTATAAAAAAATATTCAGCCCTCCTTGGACACTGACTCACTGAATCTGTTTCTGTTGTCTGATAAACTGAAATGATTAAGCAAAACCGAGTGTGTCTGAGCGATATCTACAGATCCAACGTTTAGTTTGGTCTTTCACTGTACCCAGTCACTGCTGTCACTATTAATTTATTCCAACTATCCACCTCAGTGTTGCTACTGCTCATCTGCCCATCCTTCCTTCCTGGTCTCTCTCCATGTACCTCATACCTCCTTCCCTTGTTTACTTCTACTCATCCTTACCTTCAGGAAGGAGGTGCATACAAAGGGTTGCTTCTTGTTGATGGGAGCAGTACAGAAGACGTAGCGGGACCTCAGGTTGAGTGGGATATGCTGAATCATATCAGCCAGAAACTTGAAGTCGTCAATGTTGCAGACGAAATACATACCATCCACCTGAGAGAGGCTGACAAATATGTCCTGAGAAAAAGAGGCGAAAGAGAGGCGAGTCAATAAGTTTGTCAGGATGAGAAGATGAGCCTACAATGGATACATTAAAAAGTAGCATCAAATATTTACAAGTACTGTGGATAAAACCATCAGAATTTGGCAGTGTTTTCTAGACTATCCATCAGGAGTCCGACAGTGCTAAATCGGCAGAGAACTCTTAAAGCCCAGAAATGTAGCTAAAAGCTCTGGGAAAAAAATCTACTTAAGGGGAACTTGAGTTTTTTTCTTTTTTTTTTTTTTCCAGTTTTTCCACAAACTTCTGTTTCCAACATCAAAAATGAACCTTCAAGCTCAAAATATGCTAATAATGTAAACATTGAGCGTACATTTGCGAAGCCTTCACTGTTAAAGCCACATGACTGTTATTTTGTCCCACTTTTCCAGCTCAGTGCGATCATTTTCCTCACGCTGTTGCTATCCTGCTTAAAAAAGGTGGGAGGGTATATGAATAGACGGCCGTACTCACAACAAGGTTGGATAGTGTAGCATCAGGTAGATGATATGCAAACATTTCTATCTGCTCTGCTGTGGGATGGAGACCTGCAGTCTGAGACAAAGGAGGAGAGATAAACATCCAGTACAGCTGTGTGTGTGTGTGTGTGTGTGTGTTTTTGTGTGCATGGTTGAGTATATGCCCGTGTCTGAGTATGAATAATCACCTCTATGGGGTCTACTGAGTGGCTGAGTATTTCCTTCAGGACAGGCAGATCATCTCTGTGCATGGTGGTAACTTCTCCCTCTTTGAACTTGGAGGAGAACCTATTTGAGGTGACAGAGGAGACGGGTTTAAAAAACTATCTTGCTTGTGAGGGTTGCATCTCTGCCACCTTTAACCCTCCAGAATGGGGATAATATAAGCAGACATGAGACCGACCTCCCTGCGCGGCCAGCTATCTGCAGAGCCTGTGATGTGCTGATGGTCTCCATCTGTTTCTCCCCCTTCTCATTAACATTAGGCTTCACAAGACTGTTGAAGATGATACGTTTTATACTCCTAGAAAGAGAAAGTGGAGGGGATACAGACAAATGGATGGATGTGAGCGGAGTTGATTGAATCTACACAATTTCTTAATAAAAATTTAACCATTACGCTGCCACTGTAGCATATTAAAGTCTCTGTTTGTAGGATTAAAGAATGTCTGACCTTTGCAACTCCTCAAGGTGGAACAGAATCATTTGAAAGGAGGTATTAAATGATGTAAAAATAACTAACATCTCCATAGAGCAGGACCAAGAGAATGAAGGCTTGATTTCACAAGACACTGACAACAAACTAAACACCTCTTTTGGGAAAACCAAACTCAGTGAGGTCATGTAATGGCTTTTAAATTATTTTTGTAGAGAAACAAAAAAAAAACATTTATAAAGACATCTTGGTAATATTACAGTGTGTATGTCGGTACGTACAGGTTAAGGCCCATGCCAATGGCATCCGTAGCGACCAGGATCTTGCAGGGGTCATCGGGGTCATTGAACTTCTTGGCCTGTGAAAGCTTAGTGCCTGTAAACCACAGAACAACTAAGCTTGGTCTTTGTAAAAAAAGTAATCAGCAGAGTCTGGAGCTCATTTCCAGAAGTTTTTTAAAGTTTCTAAGTCTGAAATATTGGTCTGTAAATAATTTATGAACAACATGTTTTTTTTATCCTAATGGTTTTGTTTTTGCAGTGTTTGAGCTGGAGTCAATTAATATTTTTGCAAGTTGAGCTCACTAAGATCTTGATGATTTTCCATTTATTACTCACACATGCAGATGCTCCATGGACGAACTTCTCCTCTTATATTTCTAGCTTGCTTTTAGTTGTCATTAGGACTGAGGACCAAGTTGACTCCACGTGACAAGTTTACATGTTCTCAAAAAAAACTTACACACTCACCTGGAGGTAAGCTCCCATAGATTACAGCACATTCTAGTCCTCTGGCCTCAATCTGTCTGCTTATGGAGTAGATGTCATTTTTACTGAAGCAGACGATACAGTCCCCTGGACTCAGGTTGTCTAATGACTCCACAGCCCGATCCAAGACTGAGAATGGAGTTAAACGCTGGTAGGTGTGTACCTTAAGAGGAATGAAGGGACAGAGGAAGTTAAGAGGGCAGTGAGTGGTGGCCCAAAAGAAAAGTTGGACAACATCAGCCATGCTCTTTCTGATGCACTACATGCTACAGCCTCACCTCCACCTCCTCCCCAGTGGTGTACATCAGCTCTCTGACAAAGTCTATGGCTGCAGGTTCTCCACACACATGGATCTCCTCTGCACAGAGACCTACAGAAATAGAAAGATAATGTCATCCGTGGAGGTTGGAAACATCATCATTCAAAACAAATGATAAAAATCGTAGGTACATCGGAAAGAATCACATGAAAAAGCAGTGCAAATTAGGTTTGTTAGAGGTGACCATGTAGGTAAAAAGGGCTAAAAATGTTGTGTGTGTCGTAACATAACATGACTGTTACTAGTGCAAATACTAAGTATGGGTTTTATTAACTGAGTGGTAAAGGAAATTTTTAGAAGATTCTCATTACTTTAGCTTTAGGCCAAATGAATCACAGGGTTCAAGACAGTGCAACAGGCCTTCTGTGTGTGTGTTTGACTGTATGTTTTTTAAGTGTGGTACAAACCCAGCAGTGCTCTGGTCCAGGCCCAGCCTCTGGAAGGGTCTCTGATCATCTGAATTTCATCAATTACAGCCACCTCATCTACCAAAAAAAAAAAAAAAAAGTGATAAATATTCTAGGTGAAGTTCAATAAACATCAAAAGGAATGGATGTGCTTGTTCAAAACTTCTGTATTTTGGCTGATGAGCCCTCCGCAGGAAGGATTATCACATGAAAAACAAACAAATTAATCGCTGGTCTTTAAATACAATTGTATCACTTTGAGGACAGTAATAAAGTACATGCATCTGAGCATCGACGATTATAGCCACAACACAAAAACTTCAAACACCTTATTTCCAAAGGAAAGAACTATTTCATTCATTTGGTTTCATTATGATTACAACGGTTTTTGATCAGTGCTATTGCAATGTCGTACGGAGCAATGTAGTTTTCTTGTTACATTTTATGCTACTGAGCAGAAATGTTTGTGTGTTTTATGTCTACTTACAAGGCGTGGTGACACTGCACATCTCAATGGTGCAGGCCACATGACCAGCTGCTCGACCCTCCAAGTCAACGAAAGTCCTCTCCTCTCCTGTAACCAAGTCACAGGGCACACCCTGGGAGTACACACACACACACACACACACACACACACACACACACACACACACACACACACACACACACACAAAGGGCAGTAGTCATCACACAGATATGGGATGTAGAAAAGACAGGAGACACACGGTGAGATAAAGACATTACCAAAAGAAAAAGACAGAATATTAGGAAAGAGTATTCCACCAGTTTCGCATTGCATTCCTACAATATTGTTGAATTCACAATGGACAGTTTTAAAAAGGTTCAAAATTGACGCGGAAGAACCACAGATACAGCCCCTTTTACTCCACGTGTTGTTCTTCAAAACCTAGCGCCTACTTTATCCACAATCAAACTTGACCACCGACAGTTTGGTCTGAGATTCAGGTGTCAACTTGAGCAATCAATCAGATTTCACACAGATCCTTCTGAAGCCACAAAGGGCTTTATGCATTTTTTTCCCCCCAAATATGAAGCAGTACTGCCTAAGACCTGTAAAAAGACCCTGATGTGTAAATTCAGTGGACAGTGATTGGTGGATACGCACAGCATTGTTGCTCTTCTCAAAGATCTCGTGGGCGAGTAGTTTTAGAGGGCCACAATAGACTCCAGACTTAGCAGCCAGGTAGCGCTGGATGGCGTGGTAGGTTTTACCACTGTTAGTGGGACCAGCGTGGAAAATCACTTTCCTCTGGATGGCACGAGCCTCAGGGTACCTGATGAACACACAGACAGAGAGATACTAAAACCACAAGTGCAAGTTATGACACATGCACACTGATAGTGACTGAAACCTAGAACCATTTCGATTGAAGTAAAGGTATTAACCCCTGTGGGTGCAAGAGAGTTAAATCCAATATGAGATGTATTAACAGCGTCTACATTCCCAGCTCTGGATCTGTTCTACATACCAGTTGGCAGGGACTCTGAGGTCTGAGATCTTTCTCAGGTCATCCATACAGTCCAACATGGGAAAGATTTGCTTGGCGTGACGCATGAAGTACGGGTAGATGTCGTCTATGTGACCTTCAGAGCAGCAGAAATGAAATTAAATCATGACTTGAATTCGTTTCTAATGACACACACATCTTGAGGCTTTAATAACAAAAATGAAAAACCTCCTCCGCAGCAGATGTCACTGAAGATGATGTGCAGATCGGCGGGGAGTGTCGACACTTCCAGGGCGTACTTCCTGAAGCTGATGAAGGCCTGGTGGAATAGACGAGCTGTACACACACACACACACACACACACACACACACACACACACACACACACACAAAAACAAAAACAAAAAGACACATGGTCTGCACCAGAGATCACTGTACAAAGCATGCTGGTTAAATTTCTGTCCGACTTCCTTTTGGATCATGCTGACATCAGCAAGGATAACCTCAAGTGATCAAGGCGGCTGCAGCTTTCAGCACCAGATGATGAAACCTCAGTTGCATGATGGGACACCCCTGGCTTTCCACTGATGTAAGAACTCGCTATCGACTTGATTACTTTGTACAAAATTTTCCCTTTTGGCTGAATTGTAAAGATCTTGACTTTCTTAGTTTTTTATTTGTTCTACGAAGGTTTACTCTGCTTAAAGAATAAACGTTGTCTGGTTGATGACAACTTTTATCTCTTCTCGCCTCAAAGAAGCTTCACATTCCAAAAAAACAAAACAAGAAAATCTATAAAATAATGTCACTACAGACCGATGTTTAGCTCTGACAGTGTAATTATACCGGAAAGATCAATGAAAGAAACTTACATCTTGTATTAATAAGGTTTTTCTTCTCCCCCTGTGTATGTGTGTAAATGTGAGAATGTTTTCACTATTTAATTATTTTTTTGTATTTCTTAATTATGTAGTTAGGCTCTTAGCATTATATTTCTATGTTAACTTATTTAACGAAATGGAAGCTAAGGAATACACACTGTCATGAATGTGACAAAACGTAATGATACAGCGTTTTAAAACGATGTGATCTTTCACACAGAACATTAATTAAACGACAGTTTAATGGTGACTGAGTTAAATGTAGACAAATAGAGCAAGTAACGCTTACGAAGACAACGCATTGACAACTGTGAAATGATCAGCCGTTGATTTGACAGTTTGTTTCCTCACCATCCAGGCCATGATCTGCTGCCAGCTTCTGCATCTCCTTCCTCTTATAAAACCGGTTCAAAACTTTCAAAAGTTCATCTGAATCAGAGAAACAAAGAGCGGAGAGAAACTAGCATTAGAAGAAGAAAAACAAAGACACACAAAGAAAATTGACTGTCATTCAGAGATCAGACAAGCACCAAACACACAGCAAAATACTCTAGCTGCGTCTGACAGACCGAGCACTGGAGCCGAACCTGACAGCAACAGCACCAGCGTAAGTGAAATAGGTGTTGTTACTTACTTAAAAGCGAATCTACTGACCTTTCTCGAGCGGCTGGGTCAGCTCTGCTCCTACACTCCCATCTGCCGACGAGTCGGTCTTCAGAGAGACGGGGACAAAGAGAGAAGTGTCCGGGGCTTTTGGAGGAGAGCTGTTGGATGCAACATTTCGGCTGCAAACCGCAGAACCGGCCTGATGTGGAGTTACATGACAGCTGCCAGCGGTGATGCGGCAAGCACGGCTGTTAATGTGGCGCTGCAGCCGAGAAAACAAAGACATACACCGGTTTACTGACATAGTTACACCCCGGGTGTTAGCACCTTTTGTGGGCTACGTACAACACCCGTGTTACTGTCGCGCCATACTGTTCCGCAGGTCTAAATACGAACCACCAGCTTCGGCAGAGGACGGTCAACACATTTACCTTCCTGCTAACACAACGTGGGACAGGACCAGTCTCTGTGTAGCTGCCCGCAAATGTGCCTTTAATAAAATTAAGCAAATCCGATTACAAGTAAAATGACTTGTAATAAAAATGTAATGAGAGCTACTCAATAACATGAGCACGCATTTTTCAAATAAATTAATATGACCCTGAATTCATTTTCGGTTGATCGAGTTATAAATAGGCAAAAACAAGGACTTCTCTATAGCTGAACCCGAAGATCGTATATACTACACTGATCATTGCCTCACCATTTCAAAAAAAAAAGTTCCGCTTTAGGTGTCTTTCATTGATAACGACTAAAAACGATCTTTGAAGGTTTCCAATGCCATACATTCACCCGCGTTAACGCTTGTTCTTCCAACAAAATTTACAGTATCGAGGCTTAGGCCTACCTATGTTAGGTTAATTAGGTCAGTTAATTAAAAAAAAAAAAGATAAAAAATAATGTCTACCATTCCATATCAACCTTTCTAGTATAATTCAAGACAAATGTTGAAGTACACTTTAAAAAAAAAAAAGTAAGTACTTCTTTTCTCTATTGGCATGCACATAGCCAGAATTGTAGAAATACTGAGGTACTAACCCAAAATTCATCACAACCTCAAGGCCCCACAGAAATGTTTGACTAGCCACCAAGAAAATTTCAATGAAATTTTAAAATTATATTAATATAACTATGCGGTTATACTTTTTAAAGTTTAATCTTCTCATATTATCATCTAAGTTGTTCTTTCAAAGCTTACTCCAGTCTTACAGATCAAGATTCTGATGCACCATGCTGAATCCTTTAGGAGAACTGCCAAAAGCATCGATGAACACCAGTGACCATGGAGAGGATTAAAAATCAAGGGGGAAATAAAGGCAAGAAAGAAGCTGGGGATTTGAAAGTTTGAGTTGTGATAATACTATGTGGAATGACTCTGTCAGTTGTATTTAAAAGAGTCATTTTTAGCTTTCAATGCAGTACTCAAGTAAATAAATCTGTGACCTCTGTAGTCTCTGTGCAGATGGCCTCCATGGGAAGAGAATATCAAAAAACTGGACACACACATATGCAACATTGTGTAGTGGAATCACCTTTTTGGTGACAGAGGACACATTTCTGTGTAATTTGAACATCTGGACATGAGTCTTACAGACTTAATGAAGCATAGATATTTCTGACCTCTGCCTCTGAAGGAGATTAGATGACAGTATTTAGATATGTTGCAATCTTTCTCTATGCAACAGTAAACTCTCTGAAAATGGATACTGACTAAGTAGGTTGTCAGCAGTGACTTGGCCTGCATTGCAATACCTGGAGCCTGTGGGTATTATCCACACAGACCTCAAGGTGGATAACTAATGCATTTTTGTAGTCTTGAACGTAAAGTGTCCTGCCATTGTGAAGAAAACTCTGATGGCAGACTGATGTCACCGTCTGAATCAATATCACAATTTAACATCCAACACTATTCTCGTTTAGGTTTACAACATATGTTGAGATATACTTAATAAAGAATTGAACTCCTCTGACCACATTTCTTTTAAAGAGTGTTTTCCACAAGATATTCAGTATAAATTTGCTTTATTCACTATTCATTTAAGCTATATATTTGGGTTTGGTGTATACATACACACACATACCTCACACTCTCACTCTCACTCTCACTCTCACACTCACGCTCCCACACGATTAGACATTGTGTAACGATTAACATGCAGTAGATAAGACAGGGGCAGAGAGTTTTGGCATTTAAGTGTTTCTTCATTACCTTGGAAGGCATTTAAAGTACACCAAACAAACCCTACCAGTACAGTGTTCAGAAAGACAGAAAATATATCTCACAGGCAGAAAGGAACAAAGCGCTACTTGCAAATAAATTACACTGCCTGGACAAAGGAAAGACCAAAATGCAAGGTCAATACTAATGTGAAGGAGCAAAGAAAAACCGAGTTAAAGTGAATCTGAGTGTGCAGACATTTAAGAAATGAAACATATAACATAGAGATATGACTTGCACAGTAAAGAGACAAAAAGCAACAAAATATTTTACTTAGTCAGTCCAATTAAAATAAGTAGTGATATATAAATTACAGTATAATTTTCATTACACACACACACACACACACAGGAGATCTCTGAGGTGAAGTTGTCCTTGAGTGATGTTTCATTTCAGCTTCCATGCCCCTTTATACAAAGTTAAGCTTTGGAGGGAAAAGTGCAAAACTGGCGACAGAGCTTAAGGGCAAACTGACCCTACACACAGGACTGGTAACTGTGCGTGTACGAGTATGTCTTTAAAGCAGGACCTACACTGCCCGTCTGAGCGTCACAGTGGAACATTGTTGGATTGTACAGTATATTGATACTGCATACCTTCCAGTGCTTACAACAGCAGACATGAGTCATTTATTACATTAGTATTCAAAATATACCAACCAACAGGCTACAAAAAAAAAAAAAAGAACAAAAACCGCACCCTTGAAAAACAAGAGGAAAGTGACAAGAACAGTGGATCTACTGTCTGCTGATCATGGCTAGCATCATGTCATTGTTCCATTGAATCATTCAAAACATAAACAGAAACTTTTACTTTGTGTGGTGATGACTGAACTTTCATTTTCAGGTAAAAGTACCCAGGCAACTTCCTCAACTTTCAACTTTTTAAAGTTCTGAACTTTAGAGATTGAAGACGTTTTTAGACGATAGAAGAACATTGACTCATGCTGACGTGATGGTGAGCTGAAACCAGCACTGAAATCTAATTCCCCTGTTCTATCCACATAACCTTTTTTTTTGTAATTTTAGTGAGCTGACCCTTAAAATAACTTTGGAAGACAAACAGTAAATGGTTTCCTTTCTTCAAGATTAGTTACAAATAAACAGCACCTTAAAGACTAAAAAAAAAAAAAAAAAAAATGCAGCATGTCAGAAACAGCCTGAAATTTGGAGGCAGTCCTGTAGTAAACTGACAGACCTCATCAGCGAAAACAGCATCAAATATCCATCTTAACAAAAGACTGAAATATTGTATCAAGCCCCAAAATTTTTTTAACAAACAAATATTTTGAACGTATGATGCTTTTAGAGCTGCAACAATTAGTCAATTGATCGAACAGATAACTGATTGGCAACCATTTTGATGATCGACTAGTCGTTTCAGTCATTTTTCAAGCAAAAACTCCAAACATTCTCTGGTTCTATCTTATCTAATGCAAGCATTGCGGTGTTTCTTGCAGCAATGCTTGTAAATAGAATATTTTGGGGGTTTTAGACTGTCGGTTGGACAAAACAAGTCATTTGTAGATGTCACCTCGAGCTCTAGGAAGTTGTGAAAGGCCCATTTCAATATTTTCTGCCAGTTTATAGACTAAACGAATCACTAATGAAAATAATGATCAGCTCTAGATGATTTTGATTTATTTAAATAATTTTAAGAAATAAATGACACTGAAATGATAATGTCCATCTTTGACAGTGAAAGTGGGCTGGAACAGATAACATGTGAGAGTGAAATATAAATTTCATTTCTACCAACCAGCCACATTTGAAAATGAAATATGGGATTAAATTTATGTTAAGATGGACATTTGTTGCACTAAACTCTTAATTTTCCAATTAAGGCTGAAATTTGACTTGAAAAGAACAGTCTGTAGACTGTTGCAACATACATAAGAAAAACTTAGTAACAGCTAGATGGCTGAACAAGAGCACAGTGTCAACATCATAGCTCAAAGGTGTTGCGTATATACCAATCAGCCACAACAGTAAAACCACAAACTGGTCTTAATGTTGTGGCTATATGAATATAGCTCAGCCTCTCATGTCTTCCATTCAAGATGATCCCCACAGGACCTGGATAATTTTGATCACTGGCTAGCCCAGCCAAATTCGAGAAACCGTCATTTTGTAGGAGATTGGGAGAGAAGAATTCAGAGAATGTCCAGGATAGGTTCTGCCCAAATATGCAACCTAAAAAATCTCCTGTTGCAGAAGAAAGCGATAAATGGTGTGGTGGTCATGTGTAGCCACCTCCTCTTTTCCGTCTTTGCTCCTGTTTTATTACGCATTCCACTGAGACTGTATGGCTTCGCTTGTGTGTGCTTGAGTGTGTGTTTTCAGTCCGAGACGCTAGGATCAAATAGGCTGCCTAACTGTTCCTTACTTGGGTCGGCTTGATTTGCACTCTGGCCCTGACATTTATCATTCAGCAGAGTTGTGCGTCGGTATGCGAGTGTGTTAACCGTCCTGGGGGAAGAGAGTGATGGTGGTATGACAGCTCACATCTGAAGCTGTGAAGTGTTAAGGGGGGGGATGTCTGAAGGTATGTAATGTGTATTCATGTATACAGCCATTTCTCAGTCCAGGGAGATAGTGGGGCAGCCCTCACACCCCTGGCTGTTCAGCAGTGATGAGTTGGGGTGTGTCTGTGTGTGTTTTCAGTTCATAGCATCGCCCTCACATCTCCGGCTGCTCCGCATTAACTGGCTGGGTTCGGGACTCAGGCGACTCGTAGCGCTGATGGAAGTTTCTTTTCCTCAGCTTCTCTGGGGCTTTTCTCCACAAAACAATCTCCTATAGACAGAGGCACAGGAATAAATGCAGGGAAAAGTACAATATTCCCAATTAAAAAACTGGTATTAGACAAACAGGTGCATATAACAGTAGAGAAATTATGTAATACAAAAAAAATAAAATAAAAGGAATGTAGGAATGTATATGTACTTGAAGGGGGATAAGGAAAACTAATCTGGAAAACACAAAGGGAGTTTTCTTGTAAACAAACATTCAGGGTTTCTAACTAAAACACACTGTGTGTATCCTTGAGGTTTAATAAACATGTTACATGCATTTCCTTCCTCATTAAACATTTGATATTTAATATTTTAAATAGTGCTTTGTTTGCTTGGTAGCAGTTTTCTTCTTCATTGGTCATTGATCTTTGTTGTCCAATGCTACGTTTAGCACAACCAACTGTCGATCAGCAGAACAGTGTGAAACCACCAACTACCAACTGCCCTTGTGGTGTGCGTCCTTGTGCACTTGAACTAGGGTTGGGCCGGTAAACCAGTTTGATACTAAGCCAAACACCAGACCACACCAGTATACCAAATTTTACCACTAGGTGTCGCACTTGAGTCTGCAGAGGCTCCAAAGTTGAACATAATGAGACTGAAAGAGCCCATAAATGAGAGTGCAGCAACTCCAGTCCACCTGTTGCCGGCAATGCACCTCTAAGCTGCGTTATCAACCACCAATAAACACAAAATAAAAAGTGGAAGCAGAGAATGAAACGGCACCACAATCAGCAGGGACAATGAGTGATACATCTAGTTTTATTTCTCGCAACAACCATTCAACTTAGCTTTTCTTTCTCTAAAGATTAAAATAATAAATAAAATAAGACCTTGGCCTAGTTTTCTTTGAGACTAAGTCTACCACGTCTCCTCTTGTCGTCACCCCAAAAACACATGAACTTACTGGTAAACAGACACGTGTGCTCTGCGCATATTCCCCCCTCCCTCTTTTGAAAGTTGATCTCCTTAATTTTGCCGGCCTCCACTCTGCAGTAAATTGCACAAGGCTCTTCAGACCCTAATGGCTCCGTTAGTCCGTTTATAAACTAACATAATAATACGTTAATTACGTTGTCATATTGCTTATTACTAATGCAATACAAGTTGGATTTAGTGCAGTGACACTGTCAGCACAAGTTGTTGATGTAGGCTACTTTTTCCATTTGCCAGACAAATGTTGGTTCAGCCTGTTTGCATAAAATGAAACCGGTTTAAGCTCCTGCACCAGCACGGACTGGCAAAACCGGAAATCATCCCAACTTTAACTTACACGATACAAGAAAACGTGCCCCACTTGTAAAAACATTGCTCTATAATTCTACCAGTGTTAAAAAATTCCTCTGGAGTCACAATTGGAAAAACCATTGTAATCAACTTGTCATAGACAGATATTAACTGTATATCAGAAAACGTAATTCAGCTGCTGCAGCCCTGCACATCTGTGACAGAGAAGGTAGTAGCAAAGCGCCAAGACACACAGATATTAATGTTACAAATGATAAAATATAGGATAACGCCTCCAGGGAGACAATGCATACCTGTGTAGGTAAGATGCAAGATATACAGGTACAATTTCACTCACGCTCGCTCACACGCGCACACGCACAACCGCACACACACACGCACAGCTGGCTTATGAAATATAATATGACTGAAAGAATAATCTATTAAAGTGATCTAATGTATGCAGAGTGTCTTATCTCGCTGTAATCAACAGCTTTAATGGAGATTATAGAGTATAAACTATAGTTTTCAACATCAGTGTCGATATAATATGGCACTAACGTAATAAACTTATATGGTTGTTTGTGTCATCTTAACACAGACAACAACAACCAAATTAACCATATTTTGATTTCTACATAGACAATATCAAATAAGAGATTAAGTAAATAAGACTAAAAAAAAATATACATATATATATATATATATATATATTATATATTCATGTATACTCATTGTTCTGGAGAAACATAAAGATATAAACTCACAGATGTAGAATAATATTGCTGTGTGTGCAAGCGTGTTACCTGTTGTTTAAAGTATCTTCTGTCCTCTTCATCCACCAGCACCAGATTAAGGAAGTAGCGCACAGAAAACTTCTTGTTGACATCCCTCATGGTGGGTGTCAAGTCATACCCTGCAAGGAAACAGAAGATGTGACAGGCTGTCACTGAAACTTTACAAAGTAAAAATATGCCTATTTAAATGTTTTAAGAGAGAGATGTTAACAGGGAAACTGACACCCCGATGATTTGAGGTTACAGTACATCAGCTGATAAGAGAGAAGAGCTCTTACCGGCCAGAAACAGTCTGATAGGGATTGATTCTCCTTTAACTGGAGCTCCATCCATGATCTCATACTTTGCAACTGTCTCCGTCTCAGTGGTAGTACTTGGACCTTAAAAGGAGGACAAAAAGTTTATTAAGTGAGTAGGCTATAATAAAGGAAAGTGGAGCAAAGGTGACAGTTTCTTTGCTCTTACTGGCATCCCAACTAGTCTTCAAAAGACAAAACCAACTACAGCCTTTTACAGCTAGAGAAACCTCAAATGTGATGAAGTACAAAGTTAGCACAGAGTGATGCACAGAGGGTCCACACACACTTACCATCCATGTGTTTGAGATCTAGGTTAGTTACTCTTTACATATGACTTGTGGATTCTTACCGATGCCCGTTATCTCCTTCTTGATGAGCTGTAGCTCCATGTGTTGGATCTTGATCCTGACCAGCAGGAAGTAGATTTTCCCAACAATCACATCCTTAAGGTGGTATCTGGTAAAGAGACACATCAAGAGAAGCTGCTCAAACTGATGAAGGGCAAGTCTTATTATTAGACTTGAGGTTTTCTATGGCAGCGAAAAAGACTTCAATAGAGAAGTCAAAGCAATATTGATCTCACTTGGATTTATTGTATTCAAACTCGATGTGAAGACAGTCCTCTATGCCGACCTCCATCTTGATTGAGTTGTTGACGTCTGGATAGGTGGCTAACTGGTGGACTATTAACTCATATTCCTTCACCAAGTCAGACAGACGACGTACTATTGTCACCCTGAGGAAATACCTGCAAGAAGAACACAGGCACCGCAAGACTCAGACCAAAACAATGCATGACATGCTGTCCTCCAAAGATGATGCTTAATGGTATAAATGTTTGACAACCATATCAAATTTGCACGAAAAAAAAAAGACATTGCATTTCTCCATCGCAGGTGCAGATAACTCACTCAAAGAACCCAGAATATCATACTGTTGATTAGTCCGTGAACTTTTCCTATACTGTTCATTCAAATTGTCAGAATTGGGCTGATCACAAAAGCTCTGCTGTCTGACAAACAGTGAAAAAACCGAAGGAGAAACTCTTAAAATAGTCACATTTGTGATCTTGTAGCCACCACAATGTTTGATATTTTTACTTGATTAATAACAAAACAAATTGATCCCTTAAAAAAATCATTATGAATGTATTTCCTGTGTATCAAATAATAAATATTAATAATAATTATACTGTAATTTTAATGTGGTAATTGTAATCCGAGAACTACTGATATCAGTACCAATAACAGCAATATATTTATTGAACCTAGGTGGAAATTTTTGTTATTGTACCCCACCAGTGGGTTAACAGCACAAGATGGGCTAGAGAAAGGCCCCCTTGCAGACTGTCTGCTGCCATAAGATTGAACCTGGATACTTGATACTTAAGTTCCCTGTCCATCCAAAAACAAAGTCGGACTAAAACACATGGGTTCAGAGTCACATATAAAATATACCACATGTGATTAATAATACAGTAGAAGCTGCAGTTTGCCTCATGTCAAACTGTGCTATGAGTATACCTTAGCCTGACGTTCGCTCCAGTATAGGACTCGTAGGGCTTCTCCACCTGCATGAACTCAAAGTCGTAACTTCTGTTCTGGGTGAGTTCTCCAGGTAGAGCCAACTCTTTCACCAAGTCCACAAACTCATGGGTGTTGCTCTTATCAGAGAACAGCTCTGAAATACAGCAGAGTGGAATTTTGAGTTGGAGGAGGTCTGGTTGGTGTTTTAAATCAAAACTGCATAAACTTGTCAGAAAAGGAAATTTACTCCTAAACTTCAGACATTAGTTTTATGTCCTCCTGATTCCATGCTCTTTCATCACACTGCCCCCACCACCACCACCACCAAAAGCACCACCCCGCCGTTAATACAGTTTGAGGAGGGTTCAGCTCTACTATAGCAGGCTGCACATGATGACCACATGCTCTGTTAAACCTTTCAGTCACGTGAGAAAATCCTACTGTTGAGTAGTAGTTTTCCAGCTACAAAGCCCAATGCACTCAATTAACATTTCACATTTTTTCATGGAGCCAGTTGCATAAGGAAACTTGGAAGTTTTAAGTGTTAAACAGAATATGTCCATCAGCACCATCCTACTAACGTCAAAGCAACAAAATGGTTAGGTTAATTTCTTGTAATTATAAATAACAGTTATCTATTCATACCTCTTGCCAAGGACAGGGAAACAGAGTGAGAACAGAGAGTTAATAATGAATGCGCAACTTTAATCACGCTCACCTATCTGTCCAACAAACTCGATGCGGATGCCCTGATGCTCGAGCCGCTTTCCTCCCTGCTTCACATTTAGATTCACCTGGAGGGAAAACATTTGTATGAACCAAAAAGCATGTTGTCACATTCATACTTATTACCCATTTAAAATTCAAAATTTTATGTTATTTTGACAAAGAAAATGTATAATATCCTCTCCTTAAAGAACACAGACTATATTTCCAACAAGAGCTATTCCTTGTTACCTTAGTTATTACATACTGCTGGTACTGTACTTATACAAATTTTTGTTAAGTGTTGGTTCAAGTGCTTGTCCAAACAGGTTTAGATCTTTAGAAAAACCTATTTGATGACAGAAGGCAAATAGTCAATCAGGTAAAAATTACAAGTGAAAGTAATATTGAATAGACTCCAATATTACTTAAAAAAACAGATATATCAGCTGATACATTCACAGATCCTAAACATAGCTGCCCCCCCACACACACACACACACACATCCCCCGACTTCAGAGCAAATCTAGCACACACATCAAAAAAATCTTAATTTCCTCCAGATAAAGAGAGGATCTCACAATAGAGAGAGAAACCCATCATCTGCTGACTGAGTTCCGCTGACTAATACATAAAACAACAGCATTTACACCATGTGCAGGACACCTTACTAAACCTTGTGGAGATCTGCACCCTGCTTAATATATAAAGTAAACTCAGTTTACCTTGCCAGATACAGACTCTCCGTCGTAGAACAGGTAGTGTTTCTCTACTTTCCCATCCTCTGTCTTCATCTCGGCTGTCTTTCTGTTCTCTGCATCGTTCAGCAGTACATCTATCTCACATACAGGCCCAAACAAACCTCCCAGGAAACTCTAAAAAAAACCCAAAACAAAGTACATCACAGACAACATTGTTTTACATATGTAAAACCACAGGCTATTTAAAATCTACAAATGTTAAGTTAACTAGTTTGTGCGCTGTCAGAATAAAAAGATGACTAAGCATTTATTCACAGTAAATTAGGATTTTCTGTGGATGGAAGAAAGACTCTTTCCTATATTAAGCACAAAAAACATGAACTGAACATTTTTTAAGTAGAATGAAAGCTGCCAATCTTTTATGTTCATCTTCAAGGTTCATAAAGTTTAAACTCGCTGGAAATGTTTTCGATTACATGTCTTCAAAAGTCTAGGACAACAAAGACAAATTAACACAAAAAATATCAGTCAAGTTCAAAGACATTGCTGGAAAATCCATGATCAAAAATTCCATGTGGCTTTTTTGATCGAAGAGGCTGAAACACTATATCACAGTTTTGCAAATTGCAACGAGAAGGAAGCAGACTCTGATTAACATCCCTCACTGTGTGCACGTGAATGGCACTAATGGGTGTGCCCTGGACACTACCATGGTCTGAGATTATAACCAAGTAAATCCCATTAACCTGAGTCCCAGTCCATACTCACGGAGAGAGATAAAATCCGCTATTTCCACACTAACTCAATCACGCATCCCCGTTGAACAGCTACATTATTTTCCTCTGAGCTGGCACAAAGTCACAAACGCATGCTTCAACGTGCAGGGGCAGCAGATCTGGAGGAACTAGCTCAATTCTGGGGATGTCAGTTGCGACCAGACACTAGTTGGAAACAAGTGGGATATTTCCAGTTGTCGCATCCCACGAGAGGATGCATCTACAATAGCCGCTTAAATCGCCAAAATCAACTTAAATAGCTCCACAACATAACACTATTTGGTCGTTAACCAATTAAACTAATAAGCAAACAATTTTATTCCAACTTGCAAATGCTTTAAACATAAACCCATTAATGTAATTTAAAGAGTTGTTGCTGTAATTCAACATAAGCTCTTAACACTGTACAACTTCACGTTACATCGAGTTAACCAGCAACATTAGCTAACACCGACATTTATTGGCTCCCCTGCAGCTTTCAATACCGTTAACATAAAAAAGTTCCAATTACTTTAGTTATAAGCTAGTTATCACGTTTAGTTAGTATGGTCATTTACCATAAACACAGCTGCTAAGCCGCTGGCTAGCCAAAACAAGAGTGAGAAAGTAGGGACGGCCTCGTAACGTTACTGATGCTAATTCGCCCGACCCAGCTAGCTTTCCTGTCAGCTTTAAATATTAAATAGCTGCTGTCAGTCGAAACTTCGAGCCCATGTTGATGTTGGTTATTTCTGAACAAACACCCGAGTTCACTTCAATAGCCGATAATAGTTTTTACTTGTTTTTCTCACCATCTCGGCTGTGTAGACAGTTAAAGCTAACAGCTAGCCTCGCTCCGTGTGGCCAGTCTGCCTGAACCAGGAGGTAGTACTGAGATTTACCGTCATGTGACCCGGGTCATATATATGTGTGTGTGTGTGTGTGTGTGTGTGTGTGTGTGTGTGTGTGTGTGTGTGCGTGCGTGCGTGCACGCGGGACAACACCCATAGAACACAGGCACACTACAGACATTTAAATAATCAGAAAAATTATTAAGTGAGTCTGTAATTAAAACGGGGGCATAAATCAATTCACCTAATTACTTTGTTTGATTATTTCATAATGTTACTATCCTTATTTAATTTAGCGAGAACTCCAGAAACCACAGGACAATACCCCCTTTAATCAGAGCCTGATTGATACCAAATTATTGATGCCGATAGCACGAAAAACACAAACACAAACTCTCATGTTGTTAGCGGGTATAAAATTTAGAGCTGGAGCAGCAGGCTCAACTCATTAAATCCTTGTTTATCCAGACCTGAGACTCACAAATTTCCTAGCTGACTGAAGACACATGATTAACAGTTAGCAGAACAGATAACAGACTGGTTAGGATACAATACACTGAAAACACTAGTGAATACTGTTGTTATAAATCCTTTATTAATAGAAGTATTTCAAATGCAAATTAGACAACGCAGAACATGTTGGAATGCATACATGTGCATACTACATATTTTCCATATGTTCCAGCTCACAGTGGTTAAGATTGTGTAAATCCATTCCTGAGGGGGTTTTGGTTTTCAAGATTCTCTTGTTCAACCTTGCAGACTAGGCGTTCCCAAGACAGGCTGCACAACCCTCCTGGGTAAGTGTAAAGTGTCACAACATTTGAGACAAATGGGATCAAATAATATAAATAAGTCTTTGTTTTTTTGTGTCATAAAGGAACGCATGCCTCATAGCTCCAAAAAATGGTTGGAACCACATCGAGTTAGCAATGTATGGATAAAAGTGTCATGTTATTGCACTGGTATTACTATTATTTGAAAGCATACTTCAAAGTTTATATAAAAAGCATATTCCAACTTACACATCTTTTCCACAAGAAAGCACAAATATAGGTCCCTGCCAACTTGAACTAAATGAAAGTGTGTATATGTCCCATTTATGCAGACCATTCTTTTACTTTGGCAGATACTCTTACATTGTTCACGGTTGTTGAAGAGAATCATTTTCTCAGTACAGTACTACTGAGAATACAAAATATATATTTGGGCTTTGTCAGTCTCTGAGCGACCAAGTTTTTCCACCACCAGGTGGTGATGCAATATTTGCTTTACTATTTGAATAGACAGGGTGGAAATAAAACAGATGCTAGCCTTGTGCATATATGTGTGTGTCTGGGAGTGGGTGGGTGTTCAGTCTACAGCTGCAGAAGGTGGTCTTCTCTCAGCTCCTGCTCTGCTGGCTTTGCCTGACCAGCCAGAGACCTGCTGGGGAACAACCGCCTCATGCCCTTCATATCGCCACCTGCAAGCAGAAAAACAAGGAGAGATCAGACTACATGGAGCAGTGGAAAGGGGGGGTGGACTTAGACATGAAGCAGAAGTGAAAAACTCAAATTACCTTTGAATAGGTCCGTGTCTTTCTCTGCCCAAGACTCCCCAGAGCCTGTCTCACTTTCTGCAGGCGCAAAAACCCGGTCCTCCGTGAATGGACCTTCAGATGCCGAGCCTTCATAACCACCAGAACCTTCTTCATTCAGAAAAACCACAGGTGTCTCCCCCTCTTCACCAGTCATTGGCATTATGTCCTCTTTCTCCTCTTCCTCCTCTATCTCTGGACTTTCATCCTCCACAGGCTCTGCCTCTCTGGAAACAGAATGAGTAAGATATTGAGAAATAGTAGCTTTCTGTTTGACAAGGCTTTCTAACATCATCACTTCAGAAAATAATACCCATTCTCAGTGACATTCTCACTGCATAACACACGACGAGGAGGAGACACAACTTCATAAACTTAATGCTAGACACAGCATTAGCTTGGCTGTATTTGAACTTGTGGAAAGTTTCCGAATTCAGCTTTAAAGATCCCCAACAGACATGTTTTAAGACATATAAAAATACTATAAAATCTGTGGTATGGATTTTCCACAAAAAGTTGGCTACTGCTATACTTCTACTACTACTACTACTACTACTACCAAACTCTTAAATGCACATTTACTCCCTTATCCTCATTTAAAACCCAGAACTTATGAGTATGCAAACATTTTTTCATTTCCAAAGTTTAACATCAAGATGCAAAATATGTCCTACTTCATTCTACAGTCCATTCTCAGAGTATGTGTGGAGGAGGTGAAGTTTCCACATCACACTTGTGTTAGTTGGTAAGTTCCTCTGTGTGTCTTAGGCTCAGCAAATGAACGTGAAAACCATTTTCTTGTGCGCATCAAATCACTCCGCACAGTTCCATTAACAATAATCAAAACACATTTGTGGGTGAGGGTGGACTGTAAGGGAAGGGTGTTGGGTGTTGCTTTGTTTATGCTTTTACTGACTAATGATACTCTTCATGCTGAGGCTGTTAATCCAAAAAAGGACTGAGGCACATTTACTGTTTTGAGCTTTTGGTTTTTTTGCTTTCAAACGATTATCAGGAGCAGGTAGATGTGTAAGGAAATACCAATGAGGACACAATTAGGCAGTTCACGTCACTGGCATAAAGACACTACACACCCATGGTCCTCCCGCATACTGTAGGTCTTTTCACTTCTTTACCCTGATCAGACCTTGCCTATAGACTGTGTGGGCATGTACAGACGGAGCTTGATTGACATCTGTCTGAGCCTCCTGTTAGCATTGTGTTACATCTTTAACATGTTTACTGGTTCTTTTATTCCAACATACCTCAGCCTGACTTCAACCAGTAGAGGGCCTTTAAACAGCTTCTAGGATAAACCGTCAATAGATGTCAACACCTGATACTCTCAGCCTCATGACCTGCTACTGCTGATGGTTTTAAAATAAAACTGGAAGCCGAGTCGATCCCTTGGATTTCAACAAAGTCAAGATTTACAGAAACAGCACTGACTTAATCGGACTTGAACTGCCTGCGTCATTCATAATATTCTGCTTTGTAGACAGATTTTTTTTAAGGGTTGTTGAAATAAATGAGTCAATGTCAGATATCACACTTTCCAGTTTAATTACTTGGTTACTGTGTCCCTTTTTACATGTGATCTGGTACTTCTCAAACATGACTATCAGACCAGTGTGGCACATACAAAACAATAGACCAGAAGCAGCAGCCCACCAGGCGTCACAGCCCACTTCCTCTCAACACTTCCCTCTTTCTTCCTGTTCAAGGCGAGCTGCAAAACTGCTGCTGAGGTCCTGGTGTTGTAAAGCAAGCTCAAAGTGATGTAGGCCAGATAAGACTCATTTTCAATCCACTTTAATTCACTCTGTCTCCAACCATTACTTACACTTGTCACCTTCTGTGGTCAACACTCCTGGTGTTTGACTGTTTTCCTATATGTCTGTCTGCCGTGTAATCCGTATTAATTTATAGCATTGTTTATTATAGCTCTACAACCACGTCATCTTTTTGATCATACCAGATAATTTTATATGATCGGAGTGGCTCAGTGGAATAGCATTCAGTATATGTGCAAATATCTCTGTCATCCACCCTTTCAGTGCCTCTTTGCACATATCATATAGAGAAAAATGCTTTAGATGTGATGTGTAATATGAAGTAGTGGTTTATGGAGTTTTTCTGTGGAAGTCTTGTAATACAGCAGTGGTTGTAATACAACAGTTAACTGGGTTGTTACTTCTGCCAAGGAGGTTATGTTTTCACCCGTGTCTTTTGGTTTGTTTGTTTATTTTTCAGCAGGATTACACAAAAAGTACTGAAGGAGGGATGGGGCATGGGCCAGGGAAGAACCCCTTAAATTTTGGTGTGTATCTGGTTAAAAGGGTGGATTCAGAAGTTTTTTTGTAACTTTCCTTAACATGCCACTCTAGTTATTCATGTGGAGAGTATAAAATGCTAGAGCCTATTAAACCCACTCAAAACACACTGTGTGATTACAATAACATCGTAGATGAACCGACTGCTGGTTAAAAATATGATCTGGGGTAAACTTTCTTTTTTTTAAAAAAAATATATGGTCATTAACTGATAAGATTAATGTTGGTTAAGAGGAGCTCTAAAAGAGGAAACTGAGGGCTAAGATAAAGACTGTGATACTTTCTCAGCAGTCACACACACATTAAAACATAAATTTTTACACGTACCGTATGTGCTAAATACAAAAACACACACACACACACACACACACACACACACACACACACACACACACACACACACACACACACACACACACACACACACACACACACACACACACATGCATTCCCTTACTGGCTCATTAATTCCAGAGGGCCACTGTTTTGAAGCTTAACCAAATTAAACTAAATGGAAGAATCTGGACCTAGAGTCTAAATAAAGAGGATGGTTTGAATTCCTCTTAGGTTCAAACTATTGAAAATATAATTCCTTCACAACTGCTACTTCTTCCAAAAGAGGCATTGGGTGGGTTTTTTTTCTTTTACACTAAATAAAGCTGTGAGGAACTTGGTCATCGGGAGATAAAAAACTGATGCACTTTTCACACCAAAGGCTAATGGGGGTGTGGGTGTCTATATGTCCGCACAGGGTACTACCTCTGAGTGGGTTATGCTTTGCATGCCTTCAACCAGATACTAAAGGAAATGATTTCCCGTGAAATTATGTGCATCTCTTCAAACAAAATGGTAATAGCATTAGCGCTGCTAAATGCCATCTATTTTTTTAAGTTTATAACTTCCCATGACAAATATACTTTAATGTTTAGATTTCGAATGTAGAGCAGAATCAGAGCAAAATATGTGACAGAAACATAAAAGTAAGTCATGCAATGAGAGGATTTGCACCCGCATAATTATGAATACATGGTATCCATCTTAGTAGGCTGCTCCTACAAGATGCCCTGAACTGATTATACTCCCTCTTTACTTTACACAGAGCACACAGAGCTCAAGTATGCTTCCAGAAAGCACTTTGAGCTAAACAGTCCCTTCACCACTAACACACAGACACAGCATAAAGAGGAAAAGGCCAAAAGTAATTTTTCATTATTATTCTGCTCTTTACAGCCCCTTAGATACAAAAAAAAGTTTATAAGTATTTTCAATTTTTAACATATGACACCTCTAATTTCCCCATCTTTCCTAGGGTAGGTCTTTTCACGACTTGCATGTACCATAAAAAACTCTACCTTAAAATAATCTGGATAAGGTTTAAATAATTTAATAATAAAATAATCAGTAAAAAACCGAAATAATCTGGACAATATTATCTGTTTATGCTGAGGAGAAACCGATATTTCTCATTTTCATTACAAACTACTGGGAAGTGACGCAAAACCGGCCACAGATCAACATGTACTGCTTTAAATTTGATATATTCCTACATTCTGGGACAATGTGAAATAGACCATGAACTCCTCAGATCTCTCCTATTCCAGCTCTAACCTCCCTGCCCGCTCCCGCTGTTGTCCCCTCTGTCTTTTCTTTATCCCTCCACGTTGTCTTCTATTTTGGCTGTCCTTGGCCACCTACCTCACACTTACACATTCTCTCTCAAACACGCAGCAGATGAATACACACAGAGATACACCCAGAACGAGGTTGTGTTGCTGGAGTTGTGTTAACCAAGGTAAGAGATCCAAAGCAGAATCAGAATTTCTATATCTAAAGACTGCATTGATCTGACGACAGCGTATTATATTATGACAGAGATGCTGGTTTTGTTTTTCCAGACTCCTTTTACCAGTGAAGTGAACTCACCGCTACAAAGACACTCTCACGTTACTCCGAGCAAATAAACCATCACATCCCAAGCTTGTACAGTCCCTTAGAGATACACACAACACGTGGGCACTTACAGATACTGTGCCTGTGAAGCAGGCAGTTTGGCTGGTAGGTCGGGACTCCATGTCATCTCTGGACTTTCTTGAGTCACACAGTTGGCCTGGCCACCCTCAGGGTTACATCTCACAAACTTATACACAGCAGTCCTTGGAGCTCCTAGAGAGAGAGAGCAAGCGTCACTGATGTTCAATTTATGTTTTTTTATGATGATTTTATGCAACAATTCACTTTTGTCAGAGTGTTCTTGGGCAACAGGGGTATCAGTTAGACAATTAGGGTTTACTGGTTCCACGTTTGTAGAGTTTCAGGAGATTGCAACATTATTCTGCAACAGAGTAAAGTAACAGTTTGCCTTATGGGCTTCAAAGCTGTTTATTCTCTTCAGAAATGTGATAGAATAGGAAGTAACGGAAGCTGTTTCTCTTCACATCGCAGCAAGTTGATGATGGAGCTTATCTGATGCTAAAAGCATTACGAGTTATTTTCTGCAAATATCCTGTGTAAAGGAACAAGCTGACAGCTACGAAGTGTTTCATTGCTACAGTGAACAAGATAGCGCAATTGCATTAGCTGCCCTTCTACAGTTTGTAAGACAAAGTGCACATAATACTAAATTCATGTTTATCAAGGGAACAGTTCGATGAGAAGAAAACCTGTACAAGTCCTCTGTCAAAATCCCCGTTTCCTGTTTTGTCACACTGATGACGAATTTTCTCAATGTTTTAAAAACAACAACGTTTTCCTCCTGAAAAGTCGATGCGTGACATTTCTACATCACACCGGCATCAATGCCAAAGGAAATCTATCAATAGCTATGACATAGGCTATTAATGTATGTGTCATTTGGAAATTTTGGTGATTAAGATGGGTGGCATCGCTTGTCAAGTAGTTTGAATTATTTATGTCAATAAAAAAAGAAAAAAAAAATAGTGGGCCTAATATGCCCTGATGATAATATTTTGACTGAGTGTAGGTTTTGGTGTCGTGTGCCTGTCGGCCTCTGGCTTTCTGGTGTGCGTTTGTGTTATTTGACACCCAAAATAAAATAAGGTGTCATGTTATGATTACATTTTTAATCTTTACTCTACTGAATAAAATCTTGATTTAGCTGCTGTTCTTATCTCGGCAATGAGGGGTTGCCTGGTCGGCAAAATCGAATTATTCCAAGAAGAAAAGATGAACCACATCAGGGCATCACAGGATTGCTATTTTTATTTTTATTTTTTCATTTATTATAGGGTTTCCCCATGTGGGCTCCTTCCTCTATAAAAAAAACGACACTAGCCTACTTGTGTCATGGTGAGAGTCCAAAAACCCCCCTCACATGTACACAGATTTCACACAGGAGCCACATAGAAACGTTGCTGTTTCAGATTTAATAGGAAACTAGCCCAGACGGGGGTTCTCAAATATCTCGCCCTCATGAACCTCAACCTTTGCTCCAATCAAAACATGTTGTGCTGGCCAAAGCGAGTATTTGAGCTGTGTGATCTCAGCCTCTACAAAGGTCTGGATACGGGCAGGCTGCTTGAACAGGTGGGGAGGATGTTGAGCCCAACAACGAGGAGCCTGATGTTGAACAAATGGGGCGTAATGAGTCCCTTGCTTCCAGTAATAACATTATGCTAACACAGAGAGTAAAATGCCGGTGAATCAGAAGAGTTTCTAATTTTGCTTGGCAGTCAAAGACCCCTGATGGAGCCCTGGACCCCAGGTTTGGCTCTGCTGTCCTGAGGATGTTCCAGGAACTCAGCTGTTGAGCTGTGAACGGCCTTTTACCTGTTCCCTCTACAACCTGTCGTCCAAATAAAGCCCAAATAAAGCCTACTGCGACGTGTATCCCCGTGGCCAGAGTCACAAGGCAGATTTCCCAATAAGAAAGGATCGACTTACCCTTGCCGCTGTGCAAGGCGAGGCAGGAGATGGCGAGGAGCAGAAAGAGTTTCATTCTCAAATGTGTCTCTCTTTAACAAAAGCAGGAGATAAAATGCGAGACCAGGGGCTTCTCTACCCAGTGAGGGAAATAAGTGTGAGCTGCCTCAGAGTCAAACTCCCCCCCTTGGAAGAGCTCAGCCCTCCGAGTGCGTCATGGTTTCCTGAAGTCTGCTGGTGTAGAAAGTGGCTGAACATCCTCAGTGGAAATTTTCGCATCAGCTGCCTCACAGCATCAGATAGATAGGCGTTTGCGTAACTTCGCACTTGGACACTTGGGGAAATACCAGAAGATAGGGGGCCAAGATTCAATCGGTCTTTCTGATGAAAACCACCGAGAGGGAAGCGGCAATTTGTTACAACTGGCCGCGGATTTATTTTGTGTTGAGATAAGGGAGAGATAGATAGTATCTCTGAGAGTTTGTTTCTGCTAGTTGTTGGATTCACTTCGGTTCAATTCTGTTCAGTTGGTGCGAGAGGCGATTTTACGCTCTCTTCGTGTGCGTGTGTGTGTGTGTGAGAAAGAGAGAGAGAGAGAGGTTTGTGTTTCACCCCGTTACTTTTCTTTTAGTTTTGGTTTCATCCAGCCCAACTTTGCTTTCTTCTAGCTTCACAAGGATAAACAGAGAAAAGCAAGTTCGTGCTGGAGCGTAGGGGAACCTGGCGTGGGAGTCACTGCGAGTCCTAAACCTTTGTGATGGACGAAACACTTCCACCCCAAACAGCCAAGTCTCCTCACATACCTACTGTAAAACACCTTACTACTGAGCGACCTCACTTTATAGAGTGATACATTGTTCTTCAGTACATGCTTTTGTGCGTCTGCACCTGTTTTTCATTGTGTGTGTGTGTGTGTGTGTGTGTGTGTGTGTTTTGTCTTTTATGTGTCTCCACATGTCCTGCAGACTTATAGTTTATACGCATGTTTGTGTTTGTTGGCATGTTTAACGTAATAAAGGACGTTTTTATTCACGTTCTGTACTTAATTACATTTTCCAGGTGCGACTTTATAAGAATTGGCATTTGCTTCAGTCACATTTCAGAGCGGAGCACTGTACTTCGTACTTCACTTCTGTGCATTGAATTACCAGCTATAGTTACAAGTTATTTGCCAAAACATCTTACAAATAAGATGTATGGTCTGCTTATAAAATGTGATGCATTTTGTAGGATAAACTACCCAAACAGCGAATAAAGTAGGTCCAATTAGTCCCTACTTTACTACATTAAAATGCTGCTTACACTTGAAATCATATATATTCCATTAATATATAGATGATTAATATAACACTCTGAATCGAGCCATGCTGCCTAATGAATAATTTAGTTTTGAAACTTTAAATTCATTTTGTTGATTATACATATTGCCTTTTACTCAAGTACATTTTTTAAAGCAAGACTAACATATATTTATACACTGTGGTAATGCAATTTTTACTAAGTAAAAACACTGAATACTTCCTCCACCACCTATGTTTGTGTTTTTAATCTGTATGTGTTTCTTTCTGTGATGTAATATTGTGCTGGTAAACACAAGTTGAGACACTTCAAGTTTCGCCACGTGGTATGCCCTGGTGCCTCGGGCAGGTGAAGCATATTTATAAGGTTAACTGTATTGATAATGCCTAAGAAGTTACTCAGGATGCCCCGGGCAGTTGGGGGAGGAAGACGCACTGTTTGAAAAAAGTGTGGTGTGTCAACACATGTTGCAAGCATGTAATGTGACGTGCGTGTGATTTTAAGGAAGCGTTAATGACGGATGTATGGTCTAGATTTCGGGTGTTGTTAGAGCTGTTTGTCATAGTTTCACAGCGAACACCAGGGAGGGAACCTTGGATCAGGACACTCACTAATGAGCAGTTACCGCTCTACTGTCAGTTGATAGCAGATCAAGAAGAAACAAAGACAATGATTGAGTCACTCTGTACCAACACAAATTCATTGGAATATGATTGTTTTTCAATCTTACAAAATGAGTACTAGAGAACACCTGCAAGGTCAGGCTGTGTTTTTTAGCTGGTCAAGTAAACACTATCTTCAGTTATTATTGCATTAACCATGGGCTGTGGCGTGCAGTGGTATGGCGTGTCACAAGGAGGGTTAGATTATGTGATCACAACGAAAATTGATAAACAGCAAAACAAAAAAGGGACTGCTACAGGTCATTTTATAATTTGAGAGTGGCAAAGGGTTTTTTTTTTAACATCCCTCGAACCTTAGTATTTCTTTAAATGACCCCCTCAGGTGTGTCATCATTAAAAATGAGGGTTTTTTTTTTAACATCCCTCGAACCTTAGTATTTCTTTAACTGACCCCCTCAGGTGTGTCTCTGTACAGTGATACATATATTATGTATATTCTTAATTTGCTCCTTCCAACCCTAAATTGATTGAAAATATCACTTTTATATTGAATGAAATATTCAAATCCATTTTTTCAAGCTGTACCATAGGAATTTATTTAACGCAATGTTATACTCATCCTTCCTCTATTTACTCAAATTCTGTCAAAAGTAGATTAAACGTGAAACAAAGTTCTGTCGTTACGTCTATACTTGCATACTGTGCAATTGTTGTAATTGTTCATCAGTTTTTTCCGTTAGTAGTGAAGAGAGGAACTCAGCTGATAATGTCTGTGGTCTTGTGATTGTCACATTTTATGAGACTCAGCATTTTTATCGCATCATCTCATTGCACCTCTCAATTTTTTATCAAAGGGTGTAATGATACCACACAGCACAAATTTTCTTTATGATACAAAAACTAAACCTAACACTCAATTAGCAGGGTTAGCACAGAAGCAGTGAATGAAAGCCAGTCAAAACCAGACTCTCATCATTAATAAATCTTACATATTTGGGTATTTCTCCATCCTCTGTCCTGTCTTACTGTAATGCTCTTTTGCATTTGATTTCTTTCCATGTGTAGGTTATGTGGTGTCCTTTCTAACCTATAACAGTCTGACCCATTGACCCCGTTGTGTGTGTGTGTACATGTTACTTTCAGCACTCTTTCAAATATTTGTTGAGTTCTTGTTCTTGTTCTGTGAGCTGAATACTGCATTCCTCCCTTTGACCGTTACTGTGTTTGTCTAACTCCTCTACGTCTTCTATGTCTCAGTGCATCTTTTTCATGCCTATTTCTTGTCTATGTTAGACAAGAAGAGAAGAAGACCCAGAGAGAGAGAAAGAGAGAGAAAACTGTTTCATTTCAGCTGACACATGAGTATGATGCTGTGAAGGAAGTGGTAACTTCAGTTGCTATCATTTTCCCTCAGGAAATGACACACCAGCCTGCCCATCTTGCCTCCATGTGCAATCACACACACACACACACACACACACACACACACACACACACACACACACACACACACACACACACACACACACACACACTGTACGTGACATATTTATGTGACACATTTATCCACTTACATACATCATTGCACACATAGCATGTTTCCAGTAAATGCTCCTCTGGTCTCTTCCACAATACTCAATACTCAAGAAATTGAAAAGGCTATAATCCCTATACAATCACTCATATCTGATATATTATGTATGATATATACAGTAAATATTGTAAATCTACAGTAAATAATGCAGCAGCCAGTATGTCACTGCATCTATAAAAAGTCAGCTTTTATAGTCATTCCCAAACCTGTCACATTAGGTGGGATTCAAGTCCATTGTCTGAGAAACCAGAGTTTATTGCAGTAGAGACAGCTCAAATTCCACACTTTCAGAAAACACACATTCAGAAACACAGTAAAGGCGCACACAGTCGTTAACATATATACAAACACAGCAGGATCATCTAACTAGACTTGTCTGGGCTCCACAGAAACAGTGGAGCAGTGACTGATAACTACAATAAACTAATGTCATCGGTTTTTCTTTAAAGAAACACGGTAAGTCTAAGACTAGATGTATGTAACTCACAAACTGTAACCATGCCACAGTTTGTCATACACAGCAAATTGCAATGACATTTCCACTTGCCCTCCACTTTTGTTTCATCTCATTTGTTGGCTGTTCCCAGTAGTCTGACTCAGAATTTAGTGGCTTGACAATACCGTGTGTCTGTGTGTGTGTGTGTTTTAAATGAAGCATCACTGATTCATAGGAAAAGACAAATCTCAGCAAAAAGCAGCAGCCCTACAACTTTGAATTTTTTGTTTGTAGTCTTGGGTATTATCTCTTTGAGGTCAAGATCTCATTTGCCAGAGACAGCTGAGTACAGCAGAAAAAAATAAGCAGAGAGAAAATATACAGAACAAACATAGCCAGTCACACACATGCGCATACAGAAAAACAGAAGCAATCACAGACATCTCTAAAAGTTTAACGTCATCCACTGGTATAAGAAATTTAAGTTCTAAAGTCTTGAATTTCTTTTTAAATTGTAATTTCAAGTCTGAAATGCTTCACACACTTCTTCATAACTTTCACAATGTGATCCATTAACATCAAAAGATGTTAATGTCACCTGACGTTTCAGCAAGCACATCTGTGGTTATCATTGGTATTTGATAAAAATAAAAAATAAAAAAATCTCACAAAAAATTCCAGGAGTTTAAGTTCACATTCTTAGGCTCAGATACACAGATGAGAATATGAATGTAATCATAAAATGATTATGAATCTGTGTGTGTTTTTCCAGTGTCTTGGTGTTGAGCAGTTATGTCAATACACGTTTTGACATCTGCTTTTCTGGCAGAGGGATACAGTGAACGTCAGGTTGCTTCCATCCTTAAAATTTCTAAGACGGCGGTTCACAAGAACAAGGTCAGGCAGCAGACATTGGGGACAACAAAGCTACAGACCGGCAGAGGGCGAAAACGACTCTCCACTGACCGGGATGACCGTCAACTCATTCAAATGTCACTCAGCAACCGTAAGATGACATCAAGTGACCTACAAAAAGAATGGCAAATGGCAGCTGGAGTGAAGTGCACAGCGGGAACGGTTCGAAACTGGGGGTGCTTCAGCAAGGCTGGAATCGGGCAGATGCGTCTTTGCGAAGGACGCATGAATCAAGCCACGTACAAGGTTATCCTGGAAGAAAACTTGCTTCCTTCGTCTCTGACAATGTTCCCCAACTCTGAGGATTGGTTGTTCCAGCAGGACAATACTCCGTGCCACACAGTGAGGTCAATCAAGGTGTGGATGAAGGAGCACCAGATCGAGACCCTGTCATGGCCAGCCTAATCTCCAGACCTGAACCCCATTGAAAGCCTCTGGAATGTGATCAAGAGGAAGATGGATGGTCACAAGCCACCAAACAAAGCTGAGCTGCTTGAATTTTTGCACCAGCAGCGGCATAAAGTCTCCCAAGAGCAATGTGAAAGACTGGTGGAGAGCATGCCAAGACGCATGAGAGTTTCGTTTGAAAATCAAATATTGATCCTCCAAATATTGATTTCTCTTCCTTAGTTAAAAAACATTAGTATTGTGTTGTTTAAAAATGAATATGAACTTGTTTTCTTTGCATTATTTGAGGTCTGAAAACATCTTGTTATTTTGACCATTTGTCATTTTCAGCAAATAAATTCTCTAAAGGACAAAATTTTTATTTGGAATTTGGGAGAAATGTTGTCAGTAGTTTATAGAATAAAACAAAAATGTTCATTTTACTCAACCACATACCTATAAATAGTAAAATCAGAAAAACGGATAATTTTGCAGTGGTCTCTTAATTTTTTCCAGAGCTGTATATCGAGCAAAAACCAAGCCATGAGGTCAAAGGAACTGCCTGCAGAGCTCTGAGACAGGATTGTGTTAACGCACAGATCTGAGGAAGGCTAAAAAAAAAAAAATCTGCTTATTGGCACAGATTCTCTACTTCTCTGGAAGTAGTGAATCTGTTTACTGAAGGAATGAACAGTAATAGGGCAAAAGATACTTCCTCACATGGTGTGATGACCTTGTTGGAGAGTGCTGTCCAATGTGTTGCAATAAGCCCGGCCACCGCTGTATGGAAGCATCATTTATCCAGTTTTTTCCTTTTATTCGTCACCTGTCTGTATATCCATACAGCAGTTGCAGTAGCTTCACCACAAGCCCTAAATGCCCCCAGAGAGGAAGCCGCATAGAATAGGGCAAAGTAACACAACCTCGTTGTTTGCTGAAAACTGCATCGGCCCACACATCTGGCATCTGTTGCAAATGCCTCCCTTTATGAAAACATGCAACTTTATCTGAGAATTCAGATAACTCCAATCCAACAGTTAGAAATCAAAGACATCACATGGACAGCCACGGATTTTATTTGCTGAGGACTTTTTACTATTAATACGAAATGTACATCTAGCTCTGGCAGCTTTAACATACAGTATGCGTGTGCAGGTTTAACTCAGATGCACAATATAATAAATGTAAGTAACAGTGTTGCAATAATATGGAAACATGCAGGACACAGCTGCGGAAGAAGACTGATAAAAGATACTGCAACTTTTAAAGGATATCATCACATAGTCACTGTCAGTTTAAGACATAATTTGGTTTTAATAGGAGTTTCAGACATTTCTCTGCATTAAGCAGTTTAATAGTGTGGAAAAACAGGTTCTTAAACTAATCAGTGGCCCAAACTGAGATTTTAGCCTTTTACTCAGGGACCCACAGTCATTTAATCCACTTGGTATGTCTGTTATACAGATATTTACCAGAGAAAAAACTGAGGACCCATTTCACACCCAGCTTCCCACTGTAAGTAAACTAGAATTACTGCCTCGCGATTGTATGCCTCCGTAGAATCTATAAAATCTATACAATCACCACAGTTTCACGGTGGGCACCCAAGATTATTGTCACCACTTCAGTACCTGACCAGATGAAAATATGGTCACAATCTCCCCTCTGTTCCTGAGTTATGGTGCTGAAAAATGACCAGAAGTGTTTTTGAAGAACATTATGATGTCACGGTGACGTTGACCTTTGACCTTTTTGGATATAAAGTGTAATCACGTCATCATTTTATCCTATTAGGCATTTGTGTGAAATGTTTTCAGAATTAGTGTATTAATTCTTGAGTTATGGCCAAAAACATCCCAGTGCCCTTGACCCTTGGCCCTTGATCATCCAAATTCTAATCAGTTGATGTGGCTACGGCTGTTACTGGCGCAGAGGCATAAAAAGTTCATATTGGTACTGTGACAGAAGTGTGTTTTACTTCACTGGTTTAATATCATTACATAAAGCACGTACTGTACATAAAACAGGAAGACAGTGTGATTCCTCAGAGACATGAAGAAAGCACACAGGTTCAACTGGATGAAGCTGGCATCATGCAAATTATGACTTCTAATAAACCTCTGGCTGTCTGTTGTTATTAGCATGTCTATAGTAACGCTGGTTACAGGAGGCTTTAACATATGTTTTACTATCAGAGCCAAAGTAGCTGAAGAAACAACATTTTGGTGTGCTGAGGAAAATAAAGACACATTAAATGAAAACCAATATGATTAACAATAAAAAAATACAAGTATGAATCAGAGTAGGGTCAGAGAGGACATCTAAACAGTAAAATAAAATTTAAAAAAACAAAATAAATAAAAATCTTTCATGTACATATGAGCCATAAGGATGAAAAAGCAGCTTTTTTAAATTTTCAAAGGCAGCATCTGACATTTTAGCAATGAAACCTACAAATGACCTATTTATTCATTTATTTTACACCCCTTTGTTTGGGGATCAACCACAGTAGTGTCTAAATCAATTTTCACTGGTGTTGAAAACATAAAGATATCACCGGCCATTCTCTGTTTTGTTTTAGTACAATGAAAAAAACATTGTCATATTGATTTTGAATATACTTTCTGTGCTATCTGAATTAAAAGTAAATTGACCACACATTTGACTACACAGAAGAAAGCAAATTAGCGTGTAATGTGTTCAACAGTCTTATGAAGGCAGGATGTCCACTGCAAAAAACAAGAGGCCATCACCAATACAAATACAGTAAGCCACAAAGTCAGTTAATCTGCCATCCAGTTTCTCTAATTGTTGGGAGTGTCCATTGACTATAAGGTGTTAAACTTTGACTAACTGTCTCAACTGGATGGATTTATCAAATCAACCAACAACAAGTCAGTCAGTGAACAGTGGCGACCTTCAGTTGTTTGCAGCCATCCTCGCTTTGAGGCGGTTGATTTTGAGAGGGAGCAGGCCAACCATCTCCTTACTCAGCTCCAGCTCCGTCTCCACAGAGGCTGCTGCCTCAGGGTGGGCCTCACAATACTGCACCACGTATCTAGACAACAGGTGGAGGATGAAAGTGACGGTCAACAGGTTACACAGATGAACAAAATGGCAGCTGGCAGCATTTAGACTGTGGAGTACACCCTTATTCCATTCATTTGAACCAATTTCAACAAAATCCTTTCTAGTCCACCAATTACATCTATCTTTCATTAGACTTTCCTAATGCATCTGTATTAACATCAACCTATTACTGTCATCCTATAGAGTACTCCTGTAGACAGCAAGTAATTCAGTATGAAACTCTGCAACTCCTTGGATGTATCACCATAAATTCAGAAATATATTCTCATACTTGTAGTTTTCCAGAGATTTGTTGAGGTTGTCCAGCTGAACAGGGGGTGAAGAGCTGATCAGCCTGCTGTGCAGTCGGGCTACTCTGAAGCGGGCCACCAGAGCGGGCCTGAGCACCTCCTCTTCCAGGTGCTCCGGAAACTTCCCCTCTGGAGAACACAGAGAGTCTAGGAACATCTGGAAGTACCTGGAAAGGAGAGGATTACAAATCACTCAGAGTGACTAATGTAGACGCATAGAGACACACACATACTGTAGGTACGCCACACATAAATGTGCACTCACTTGGCAGAGGCAGAGCAGAGGTGGTTGAATTTCTTAATCGTATGGTTATCTAGCGACTGTGAGTCTGCTTGTCTGTTGGCCAGTGTCAGTTTCAGGTCCATCATTTCATTGTAGATCTCTGCCAACTCAAACATCAACTGTCTGCGGATCAATAGGTAGTACTGGGCATTCAAGTCTACAGCAAAACAGTGGGAGGTGGAGAAAGTCAGATTTAATCAATTATTGTGTCATCTTACATGGTTATTTAATTCTCTCTCTTTCTATTGAATTATACCTTACGAAAATATTCAAAGAGACAAAATTTTCTTCAAAAGGAAGAAAGAAAATTGCAACTCAAGATCAAATTTAGCTCGGTACCATTACAGATTGGCTCTAGCATGTCAACTCTTCGTTTGTGCATTTTGCAGCGCCGCTCCAGATCCTCTTCAAAGAAAGCCAGGGCCCTGAACAGAGCACTATGATCCTGCAGGATCTCTATGTGGTCTGTCACATATCCATCCATTTGAAAGTACTCCTTAGCCTGCAAGAGAGAATGAAAGACGTGAGACACAGTCACAAATAGAGATGAACTACAGACGAGGGTTAATAAAATACCCCCAAAAATAATTTTCTATAAAAGCTCCATGGATGATCCTGCTTAATCAACTTTACATAGTAACCACTGGACCTATTGACACCCACACATTTCAGGTTTACCACCATATTTGAGAGCTGAAACTGTACGTTGTATGTTCAACATTTTGGGCTTTTTTTAAAAATGTAATCCTGTGTGGATGAAGAAAAAGGATAAAGGACTCCTCGTCCAATCAGTTCACATCTTTTACTGGCTCCGAAAACCTGTTTTTTTGCTCTTTAAACAGGGATAGGAATTTTCTCTCATTGGCCTTAAATACAAAATGTTTCTGAGGGGCAACTCTGCCATGAATACCATCTTAGATTTGTGATTCGAGGTGCAACAGTGTCACAACGGAAATAATTAAATTTAGTCACACTTTCTGAGGCTGTATTTCTGCGGAGTATTCTGCAAAGTGTCTGTGCCCACTGCCTTTGTCACTGTGAATTACTTACTTCAAGTTAAATCCTTTTTTTTTGTAGTTTTTCTATTAAAATGAAAGGGTTTGACATAATTCAGACACACCAGTACAGAACAGAAATAACATCAAATTTAAGACATTCTAGTGTAGATTTGCTTCTTGAGAAGAATCCTTAAGACAACAATGTGGTTGAGGACTGTGAGGAACAGTTGAGTGGAGTGCAGTGCCATGTGGCTGAAATCAGCTTCAGCTATAAATATCTTGGCAAACTCACCGATGCGTCAAGTCAAATCCAATCAAGTTTATTTGTACAGCCCAGTATCAAATAGAGTATCTCAAGGGGCTTTACACCGCTGTTTTTTTGTGTAACCTGATTTTTTTAAATGCAGCATTTTACTAAAAATAATTTTAAGGTTCACTTTTATCTTTCAAATATGTGCTAATAAGGTAACTTCAATAACTTCTCAGCATACTAGTGGCCCGTAAACTGTGCTGTACTGCTCTGTGTGTCTGTTTACTTGTATACGAGACTTCCATGTTGATGATTTGAGTCTGTCCAACCAAGTTTCTGTGTGTGTGTGTGTGTTTGTGTGTGTGAGTGTGCGCCTGCGCGCCTGCATGCGTGTGTCCATGTATGTGTTGTATATACCTGTGTGACATAATTCTGTCCCACTAGAAATACAGCTCTGGACTCAGTGAAGTCCAATGGGAACAAACAGCACACCTACAAAACATAAAGCAGAAAGTCTGAGCTCATCTACTATAATGAGCTGGTAATTATTTGCTGAATGGCGCCCTCTAGTGATACATTACTCTTTATTCTTCATTCATTGCCAGATTTGTGATCAGTTGATTGTGCTTTTAAGCTATGGACTGATACTATGACGTCAAAACTTTTTTTTACTTATACATGACTTTAAAAAAAATAACCAGTCTTATAATGCATTATCAGTAAAGGGAAACATTTTTGCTGCTATTGACATAGAGATACAACAACAGGTATGAGTACAACATGCTCCTTAACATTTTTAACAATAGCATTGCTAGCAGCAGTAGAAGTAGTACCAAACACAGAATACAGACCTTCTCTTCCAGGCTAGCAATGGAATCAAAGGTGTCTTCAGAGCCAAACAGCAGAGCGCTCTTCCTGCCCTTCTCTTCCTCCTCCTCCTCACGTCTTCTTGCTCTCTTCAACTCTTCTTGATGATCAGTATCCAGCTCCCCAATGTTGTCCTGGTCGCAAACACAGGCGCAAGCACATTTTAAGACACACATAAAAGAATTATGTACATCTAAGCTTAAATGCAGACAAGCATGTGCAGATATACAGATAATCTACATAAGTAAACATGCATTTGAAGGTTGGTTAAATTGATAATCCTTGATCCTTATTCCTTCTTTTATTTTAGCATATAATCTTAGGTGCAACTTCTTTTCCCCTGGTTTTCTGCTGATAAAGTTGAGGGTTTTTTTTTGGGTGGAGCTCTTTCTCTTCAGTCATGGTTGCTTTCACTGCTCATAAGACTCGAGTGCAAGTCATGAGTCTACTGATTTTAAAAACCGCCACAGGCGCACACATGTGCACACACAAGTACAACCATGCAGTACCTCTAGCAGCTTCTTAGCATCCTGCAGGAGGTTGAGACAGTATTTGATCCAACATCTCGCGATCTCTGCTCTCTTTTGTCTGAGCTGTTCCCTACGGTCACTCTCTGTCTCACCTATGTCAGACAGAGGGAGAAAAAGATATCTAGATAGGCCAGGAAAGAGGGGGAAAGAATGGTATATGTATGTCTGGATGACATAAGAGGGAGTGAGGGGGAAGGAGTCAGAGAGAGGAAGGAAGGTAATAACTGAGGACAGGAGGCAGGATTGGTCACACAACTGTAGCAATACTTTGCTCACAGTTGTGTTATCTCCTGTTTGACTAATTGTAATTGAGCTGTGAGTGTGCTTATTGTGATCTGTGTATTAATTAAAGATTTAGATCGATACTTACTTTCCTGTGCTGCAGCTTCAGAAGGAACCTCTCCTGCCAAGCCTGATATGACGGTAGCTGCTGAGAGGCAATGTCTGCCTTCCATGTATCGACCCTAAAAAAAAAAAAAATAATAATAATAAAAAAAAAAAAAAAATCACACACACATACCTCTCATTAATTAAACTCAAAACAAACCACCGTGACAGTGTTAATCCATACCTAAACCAGATCTTACAAAATATATGACTGTTACAACCAAAATTCTTGCCATTTAATCAAAAATAACTTAATTCTATGTCAAGTCTCTGCAAAAAACACCTACAAGGAAACTGAAACTTTTCACTTTAACTGGAAACTGTGTAACATGGAAGGCAAAATGGATGAAAACATTTTGGGTGATAACATACAAACCCCTTGTAGATTTGAGGTTTTTAAATTGCTTTTAATCTATATGAAGCAATCTAAGACCTACCTTTGTGATGTAATACTGTGATAGTGTAGCAGCGTTCAGTGCCCACTCCATTGGATTGAACTGATTTAACTGTAACTGTCTCTGCAGGGTACTGTGACAATAGGTGGCAGCACGCTCAGTTTGACCTGGAAAAAACAAAATACTAAACTTATTATAACTATCGTCAAATAAAGCAATATATTAACGTAACAACACTCAGCTTCATTATATTCAGAAGAGGACTTCTCAAATGCCTCAAAAATCAGTGGATATGATGCGACTTCAAATGACTCGTTTAAAAAAAGTGGATGTTAATTGATTCAAACTGATATATAGTATTTGGAGTTTCTATATCAGTTTAAATATGAAGTACATTTTACATAAGCTACATTGTAAATATATACTTTTCTACAAATTTGACTCAAACAACACTCACCAAGGTTTTGATAGACTTGAGCAAGGTAGTACATGGTATGGGTGTAGGCCAACTCAAACCTGGTAGGTATAAAAGGAAAGATGGAAGGAAGAGAAAGAAGGGAAAGGGAAGAAGTAGTGTGTCGAGAAGGCAAAGTAAAGTAACAATAACATTACTATAAACAGACAGAAGTCTGTGAATCTGCATATGTGCAACACCCCCACTGTATGGGGCTGTTGGAGTTTAGAAGTTACCTCTTGGTCCTTTCCTGATGTGTCAGCAGGTTCTCCTCGGTAGTAAAGTACTCTGTCATATCAGTGGGGGGACTCCCATCCTGAAAAGAAAAAGGAAACACAACAATCATGGCTGCTGATGAAGAGGATGTGGCCAGTGTAATTTTCAGTCACTGCTATGTTGACTCCACAGCCTTGTCCTCCTGCTGTTGGCTTCTCAGTCTATTTGTCTTTTGAATGCTGGTGTCAAAACAGTAATGGCGAGTGATTTACGATCAACCCTTATGCTGCGTACAAAATTGCTCCCTTTTTGCTACCTAGTGCACTGTGTTCATATTTCATCTTAAAAAGGTACAATGTAAATGACATTTACACAACTTTTTAATCAAAAACACAACAATGCAATGCTTTCCCTTGGCTCCTGACAGACAAACACTAAACCTGTTGATGGCGAGGCAAATTAATGGTGACTAATAAATGTGTGAAATGATGGTTTTTGTCATCTACAGTCTCCCCTGCCCTGCCATCAATCGCCCAGTGTACCAGTAGCTGCAGTTAAACGGACACCCATTAAATCAACTTTACCTCCTTCATATAACGTTGGTAGATGAACTCTGCTGTTTCAAGGAAACCCTGAGCCGTCTCCGTCTCATCCCGGCCTGCCCAAAGGATTCCCAACTGGTTCTGACAACACAAACAGCCAACACGAGTGATCAGCATCAGCAGATCCTCTGATCTCATACGATCTGGACAAGTCAAGAATCATCTACTGTTACTTTCGTGGTAACAATATGATCGCTCTGTTGTGATTCCATACATATTATGATAAATCATCAATAAGCTGTAATGTATGCAAAAAGGGAGTCGTGGTGCAAACTGCTTTAATGTAAAATAATATATTTACTAGTCAGTCTGTCTGAGATGGCTGATTAGCAGCAGCATCTCAGTCATAATCTATCGAACCTTTTAACGGTATTTATATTTTAATATGTTTGCTAACGTAAAATCAAGGAAGTTTTCTTTTATTAACATTGTTTGAGTTAACCTTACCCTGACATGGATAAACAGCGACACATTCTCGGATGACACTCTGCATCTCTCCAGCAGTTTCATGCAGTTCATCAGATGCTCCTGTCCGGCTGACAGCTCCTCTGTGTCGACGTGGTTGACGCCCAGATAGTAGTCCACAGCCCCGAGTTTAGCGGCCCGCATCCCGGCTGGCGAGTCGCAGCTTAAGCCCTGACCGAACAAGTCCTCCCTCTGTCCGTCCACCGGCGGCTCTGTCGGCCGCTGGTCGCCGCTCTCCCCACCGCTCTCCTCCTCACCTTCGCCAGCTTCCAAACATTTAAGCGAGCAGAATATCTCTCTGAGGAGCTCCCTGGCCTTGTATTTGGAGCGGAACGGGTCATTTTCGGGGTCGTTTCGTGATTCTACCTCCGTAAGGTTTTGGGCGTTGGTGAATTTGTCGCAGATAGCGCTCCACTCGTTACCGCCGAGTGACGCCATGTTGGTCTTCTTCTTTTGTCGTTCAACTGAATCCGGGTCCTTTTTGTTGCATTACTGCCATCTGCTGGAGTTAATCAATTATATCTTTCAGGGATTTCAACGTTGTTGCCATCGGTGCGTTCCTCCCAAAAATAAACAATCTTGCCCGGTGACCCAGTATTAGGTTTTAGTGTGTTGTTGGAACGTGAGTACAGCATCCATTTAAATATTATTCACTCGAATCCGTCAGTCTCCAAGGTATCAGTAAGGACCAGTGGTTTGGTATGTACTAAATTACTTTATAAATTACTACTACTGTACTTCAGCACAACGTCGAGGTACTTGCACTTGAGTATTTTCCTTTTACGCCACGTCATTCCTCTGCTCCACTACATTACAGAGGAAAATATTGTACCTTTTAAACCACTAGCTACGTTTTTCCTCACAGCTACACTATAGTCACTTGTTACTTTGCAGATTCAAGTTTTAAATACAAAACGTATGATCACTTTATAAAATGTAATGCATTGTTATTGATTAAACTATCCAACAGCATATAAAGAAGCTGGCTCCACATCAACACTAACATTAAAATGCTGCTTATCCAAGTTAATGCATCAGTAATAATATATAACACTATGAAAAGATTCATCATCATTATGAGAACTTTTAGATACTTCAAGTGCATTTGTTTTGCTGATATGTACTTTTATTTAAGTAAAACTGTGAATGCAAAACTGTTACTTAATGGAGTATCTTCAAGACAAACAAGACTAAAATGAAAACCGCAGCTGTAAAGCTGTACTTCATGAAAAATAAATAAGTCATCCACTCGCTGAATTTTGTTCAAGTTGGTTGTACCCACTTTATTTAAACAAACCCAGAGAATCAAATTGTTAATCAGGGAAAAATAATGACATGAAGTATGCAATAACAATAAATTAACGTGAATGACGCATCATGACAACACACAGTTTGGTCAATACTGACAGAAGCATCTTGTTTTGCCCAGTCATGCAGGATTACCACCTAGACAGCCCGGGCCTAATTATACAGTGTTTACAGCCTCACCACATAAAAAGACATACACATTTATTTTGTATGATTTAAACATTTGCTTGAACAATCATTATTTATTATACTGCAATAAAATTATGTCAAATTAGATCCTCATACCAATCTGTTTTAAATGTACAGCGTAATATCTCGCTCCAGGGAACAGCAAACAAAAAGCTTACCTGTCTGTGTGTTCTCTGTGTTTAAGTAAAGCTTAATGAATAAAAGTCCATATTCTTAGCCAGCGATAATATTCCATGATGTGGAAATATTTGCACAGACAGATCTCAGGCTAAGTTCTCTATGAAATATTAGGAATATTTCAATTACGAAGGTCGTAAGAATGTAATAAAAATGGTATGCTGATAACCTGAAATGAGACGACTGCCGAATAATGATTGTTTTAGCATGGTCTTAAAGTGTTTAATGGCAAGTGTATTCAGTGTGTAAAGCATCTTACTGCCAGGCTGGTTAGCTGAGTGTACATTCACCTACATTAGACTTTTGTGTCATGTTGAATATTGCAAAAGTTTAAAAATAAATCATGGCAACCCTAAAATGTGGGAGGAAATCATCTTTCTTTTTTCCGTCTGTATAGTAAAAAGTGACTAAAACTTCATGAGGTTGATCAATCATGGTAATATATCATGGCTTAAGTACCACAGGCTCAATGATTAGATAAAATGTTTTGATGTCCAGGTTTAGTTGGCTGTCGTAGCAGCACGGTGCAACTTTGGCCCCTGCTTCGCTCTGTCACTAAGATCCCATCTTCTTCTCCATGCTGAAATAATACAGAAAATGTCAGAGTGCATATAATTCTATTTGAATCCCATGACCTAAATTTCAAGGATTATTTCAGCTTTTTTTCAGTCTGGCACTCCAGGTTTCCCCTTTCCTCACTGGGGTGTATCTGAGAGCAATGACTTTCACTAGAGTCACTGATGAAATATTAAACAAAGTCAAAAGTCATGGTGGAAAAACAAGGGCCAGCTTGAAAATAACTGGAGAGACACATTTATTCGGACATTTGTTATCCCAAATGACAGAGAACATGCAAGAAAGAAAGAAAATGGCATGACTCAAACCTGTTTTGAACACACAAGCTTCACAACAAAGTAAGGTATAACTAGTAGCCTGCTGAGCCACCTGTATAACATCTCTAACAATTCTTTATTAAGTTGTGAAGTGGAGCTTGATAGGATAACTGATGACTTTATTAACATTCAGGCCGAATAATAACTAACAGGCTGGGATTTTTCTGTAAGCAACTGATTGAACACTGTTGACCATGACATAAAGCCTCGATTTTTCGGCAAGTATGGATGAGAAAATTTGCAAATAGTTATGTCTAATGCAGTGGTTTTATTATACATCTCCTGTTCACAATGACAAAGAAAAATAGGACTAGAATATGACCTACTTGTATTTGATGAGACGACTCCCCTGGATTAGCTGTGCTGTCTCATTTGTCAAATGGCACGCAAACAGTAGCCAGTTCCGTGGCTGCACCTTGTATGCGAACCTCATGAAGAGCAGTGAATAGCAGGAAAGAGCTGAGAGGATGGAGGAAACACAGACAATAGCTATTACTTTTAGTTCTACAGATATGTGGTCAGTACAAACTCTTCTGTCAGGGTTTCTGTTCCTTCAACACCTATTTGAGGTCCAAGTGAAAGCTCTCTCATTCAGAATGTGATTAAGAAATGGGACAGTCAGAGGAAATATCCAGAGTGACTGACAAGAATTGCAGCTTTTGTTTACTTTAAAGAATCTTTTATTTCTAAGTTAGCTTGAGGTAAAGTACAAATTACAATCCTAACCCTGACAATGTGAACTAGACAAGGATGGGGGTATTGTGTGTGCTGTACATTTGTGCATTTTTGTTTATCGGAATATGTGTCTGTGTGTCTTACCGAAGGTCATCCTGCCACTGATAATCTCAGGGCTCTTCTTCATATCTGTGATGGCGGCTATAGGAAGACCCCAGTTTGCTACAGGACCCCAGAAATGCTGCACACATGACAAATTATATTGCTTGACATTTATCTTAAACTAGTTGTACAGCAGGACAGGATTATATGATCATTAATATGTGAATACTTAATTATAAAATATGCATTGTGAATCCCATTAAAATAAGGAGCTGGTGTTGAAAACACATGGAAGAAAAGCATAATAGTACAGATTTGAAAAAAATACACCTAAACACACATACACTCAGATTAGTAGGTACGACTATACTGTACAGTACATGTAGTTAAAAGTCAAAATAGGAAGGTAGGGAGATAAACCAGCAGACAGTCACAAATGAAGAGCGTCATGTAGAAACACATATACTGACAGACACAAAGGATGAGTGCTTACCGTGCTGTTTAATGTTTTTTTTGTTGTTGTTTTTTTTTAAATTTCAGGGCCACATAGAAGAGAAAAGAACAAAAATACAGATGAGTCATACTGATATGAGCTAGGTCACACAAGAGCTACTGCCGCCTAAAACAGGTCACAGGTCTGGTTCTGGCAATTCACAAATGACGAGAGAACTAGTATACTTTAAAGGTCCCAAGTGGTGCAGCGAATAAAATCATCTGCTTAGTCTTGCTCTGCATCCACATCACTAAATTAGGTTATACTGAATGAGGTAACATCATAGACCCTGGATAAAAGTGTGAAACTACACTTACAGTGAACTGGCAACCACAATATTCATAATACAAGAGGATACACTGTTACACTTGATTACTGACAAAAAGACACTCTAAACAGATTTAGATTAGAGTGTCAGATTTACTCTAATATCTGGCAAGTACGCAAAACAACCAGGGCACATGTACACATTATCCAACAGCTTGTGAAGAAGTAATAAAAGCGGTTCTCTCTGCTTGCATTTGTCAGTACAGCCAGATTTGACACTGGCCATAATTTCAAATCCAGTTAAACGCTGTTGTGCACATTAGAGGCGAAGTATTAGGTTAAATTACGTTAAACCACTTCAAAGGATTGCTGATTGTTTTTGGATGTTTCTAGAGCGACTGACAGCATACCCGTCTTATGTACTTTAGTAATAAACCATCAAAACGAGTTTACCCAAAGTTTGCTGCTCTGCATTTACATTAGGAGTCATAAACTGGAGTAACAAGTTCACTCACAGCGCTACAGGCACAGAAAAAAAGCACAACCGTCCTTGAAAGGTAATGGAGAAAAACGATGCCAATGCACACAGAAATCGTTGACATGGTTGAAAATGGTAACTGGGTTTTATTCAAGCATAAATTCGGCTGGGTGTTAAACATCATCTAACGTTTTCAAAGTGTATAACCTAGTCACTCAACAGCCAACTAGCTAACGTACATTAGCATCCGTGCTAACAGAGAAATCTAACAGCTCCGAATACAAACCTCGTCAGATAATCTCTGAACTCTTTGCTCTTCAGGTGGTCAATAGCTTTCCGTGCAATTGTCCCCGCCATCGTTTAACGCTAGGACGGTGTGTGTTTTAGCCGAGAGGAACGCTGTTTCTGTGCTGAAGGGCAACTGGAAACTCAGCTCAGAGGACAACCGGTCCAATGTCCAAACCAAAACACTGGCGCTTCACGACAGTGTCGCACCGACCGCAGCGCAATCTCAGGCGCCGCCTGTCGGGACTGGAAAAAGATAACCTTAGAAATATCACTGCCGTAGGAATTGTTACGGCAATAAGATAAAGGTCGTAAAACAGCTTTTAGGAAAGAACTGGAGAAGCCTCACGGATCAGAGGCGAAACGTCTTCAAGAACGTCAAGCAAGCCCAGTTGCCTTCGCAAAGCACTCACAGAAGTAAACTTTATTATTCGTTTTCAGTTTTTTTGTAACAAAACACAGAAACAGTATATGACATTTCCAGTCATTAACGGATAATACAATGCACACGATATACCGTTTTAAAAATTCAACACAAAGGTAATATACACACAGATTAATACACACATAGTCCCATACATGCAAAAATGTTCATGTGTACATGCTCATGTACAGTTATTTTGTCCTGAGGAAACTTTATTATTAATTTTCAGTTTTTTGTAAAAGAAACAGTCCAGACATTTCCAGTCATTAACCGATAATACAGTAGACATAACATAATGTTTTAAAAGTAATTAAAAAAAAATGAATTCAACACAAAAGTAATATACTTTGAAACCCAGAGAATCCAGATAATGCAGGTGCACAAAAAAAACATCAAAAAAAGCAAGAAAATGAAATCAGTTTTTTATTAGGAGGGTTCTATGTCTTGACTTACTCATTCAACACTCATCAGTGTCACCATTGCACCTCTGCATAGTAGTTCTAACCAGGGAGATCCTGACCACTTTGATGTCTGTCTGTCTGCTGATGATATCTCCTCCGACCACAGGTACTCTGGAGACAAGAAGACCTTGGTTGGTTTGTTGTACAACAGGTACCTGCATGACAGAGAGACGGGCAGATATGCCATGACTGAAATTGAACATCAGTGTCCACTCCACATACCTCTGCATAGTGCTTAGTCAGCTAACCAGCTGGGACTTTGACTTTCTCTGCTGGTGTCTGATACATCCTCCACGCACACAGTACTCTCTGGAGACAAGACCTTGGTTGGTTTGTTGTAACACAGGTACAACAGGTAGAGAGAGACGGGCAGATATGCCATGTGTGTGTTCTGTTTGAGTGTTTGTGTCTCAGTAATTCTGGAGATAAGATGTGACTTGTCCTCTTCCAAAGGATAAGAAACTTAATACAGTCCAAGTAATTATTGTAAGAAAACAAAAACGTGACAAAAACCAGCAGATATAGAAAAGACTGTAAATACACAGAAACTGTGAGTGAAAAAAAATGTGAGTATTAGCAGCATGTTGAGTTCTCTTCAGACTTTACATTAAAAATGGTTGTAACAATAAGAATAAAAAACACTGACTGGAAAACAGAGAAACAAAGAAACGCGTGGAAAGCTTTGAAAATGAGGGAATGAATTGTGACACAGTACTTGTTCAGATGACTCTCTTCCTGCCACACAGCTTCAATCTTATTCTTAGCATCCTCCTGCGACTGCTTGTAACAGTACCTGATAAAATGAAAGTTAAATTTTTTGAGTTAGATTTTATTTTTAAATTCATATGACAAAGAGAGTAATGAAATAAACAGAAAACTTGTTAAATTTGTTGTGGCAATCATGTCAAAAACTTGTAAGAAGCTCGCATACCGGTCACCTATGTGGCAAAATGTAAGAAAGAAACTGAATACTGACCAAAGGTATTAAAAATATACAGGATTTCGTAGGCAAAGGTTTTTACCCTTCCAGCTCTCTGGATATTGTCAGCTCTCTGACCATATTGTGTGTCTTTCTCTGCCTTATCATTACTATCTTTTACATTTTCTTTTAATTAGAAATAGCATGAAAAGAACTTAAGAGATAATTTGGTTTTGGTTACTTGACAAGTTTGTACATGTCCTCCAGGTATCCACCCCAGACAGCAGCAGTGTAATAGTAATCTCCTTCATCAGCAGGAATATACGCCTTGGACTTGGGTCGACGCTCATACGGAAACTGATCCCTGTTTGTATTCTGAGAAAAAAAAGGCAAAAACTACTTAATAAATTATGGATTAAAAATGATGAGAGGCTATAACTGATACTTGCGAGGGCAGTTAATGCTGTGGTTGTTCAGAAAAAAGTCAGTATAATTTAAACAATAACTGCATAACACAGAGGTAAAACACACCATAAAAAAAAGAAAGCCATCACATTACATTATCATGGACATAAAATAAGTAAAGATTTCCATTGACTTAGGATAAGTACTGTAAGAGGAAGAGCAAAACCTTGTAGTAGCCACGGTGAAGCACAGCAGATAGCTGGCTGAGAGACTCGGCTCCAAAGCGGTTGTGGAAGACACTGTCGATGTCCATCATGAAAAGATAATCTGCTTCATTGCGGATCTGAAAACAGGACAGATGAGACATAGGAATGAATGCATTATGGAAAGACTCAATTAGATAAAAGAAGACGTAACTAAAGAATATAACCAATAAGAAATATTACAGAGCACCGTATTTTATTTTTATGCACCTCAGTGAGTGCTGAATCCATTTTTGTTGCTTGTTTTTCTTTTTAAGAACCTCCAAGAAGTAAAGACTGAGAAGTGAAGATTTTAAAGGATCAGTGTGTCACGGCTCTGGCTATGACTCCCGTATTCCCTCCTGTTTCCCTGTTTTCCCTGTGAGGTGTATGGTTACATATGTAGAGCTGAATTTATGTGTTTAAATAGAGGCCCTAGGTCAAAGATCCTAGAAGGGGGCCTTGCAATCTGAAAAGTGAGGAAATGCTTTGGACTTAAAGCTTTATGTTAGTGTTGTTTTCAGGAAAACAACTGCCTTATTTAAGAGTCGGTGGTCAAGGCCAAATTTTCAGGGTGGTTCATTGGCTTCACACCCTCTCACAAGCAGACCTGCAGGTGCTTGATTTGACGCTGTACTTCTTTGTAATAAACCTTTATATGCAATCAAGACGGTGTCTCCTTCATCCTCTTCACATCCTCATCACCATCGAATAAAATACACCTGTCTGCACTGTGTGTGTGTGTGTGTGTGTGTGTGGTGTGGCTCTCCGTCTCCTGTCTCCTGCTTCCGCTCCACATCTGTCTTCAATCAGCTCCACAACCCAGCAGTAAAGGAACCCTGACTCTTAACCCACTCATCGCCAGATTGTTCTGCCAACCTCCGTGAAAGTCACTCTCTCTTGGCGGCTCCTGTAACTACAATACTTGAGTTATTTCCCATGTTTCCTTGTGCCTGTTACTTTGTTCTCGTGTGTTTAGGATTCCCTAAGCCCTCTTTCTAATTGTGTCTCCTCCTCCGCCCACGCCACTTCAGCTTGCCAGTTGCCTTCCTCACTCATCTGCCTGCCATCGAACAAAAAGTTGGACCTCAGGAATGCCCATCACCTTATTCGGATCTGGGAGGGTGACGAGTGGAAGATGGCTTTCAACACCCCCCTAAGCTATTTTGAATACCTGATCATGCCCTCCGGCCTCAACAACGCCCCAGCAGTTTTCCAGCAGTATTTCATAAAGTTTCCCAGCACTGTTGCTATAAGAGCACGGTGGGAAAATTAGGCCAGTTGCCTACTTCTCATCTAAACTTGATTCTGCAGCTGCAGGATTGCCACGTTGCTTAAGAGCAGTGGAAGCAGCTGAAAAACCAGTGTTAGCCTCCAGGGATTTGGTAGGTTTCCAGGACCTTGCTCTTTTGGTCCATCATGCAGTTTCTATCATTCAGCTAGGAAAAAAAACAACACATCTCTCAGCTGCTCGCACCTGGCTAGATATGCCTAACATCACTGTCAAACGTTGTACTATCCTTAACCCACGCATTGCAGTCCTAGGCCTGATCTGCGGGACACATAATCGCCCAATGCAGATCTGGAGCTGTTTGTGGATGGTTCAGTCTCAGTTGACCCAGCTACTGGTAAATACATGCAGGCCCGGTGGTGGTACCACAGCATGAAACTGTGAAAGCAGTCATAATTGACTTTTTTTTCAAATGGGTGAAAGCTTTCCCCACATCCAAAGCCATATGCTAGTGCAGTGGCAATTGGTAAGAGAAATCCGACCAAGATAAGGAATTGCAGGGAACATCAGTAGTGATGACAGCGCCCATTTTGTCAACACAGCTGTGAAAGAACTGAGTAAATTCTTGATACTTGAATTGATTTGAAATACCACTGTACTTATCATCCAACTACTGGAGGGGCAGTAGGAAAAGAGAGTGAGCCCGAAAAAACAAGTTAGCTAAGTTCTTTACAGAGACGGGGGTTCAGCTGGACCAAGTCTCTCCCTCTAGTCCTGACTCTAATGAGAGCAAGAACAAGGAGCAGAAATGGGCTCAGCCCATTTGAGAATCTTTTTGGGAGCCCTATGAATACCAATTTCCATAATAGTCATTCTTTCGGCTGCTCGTGTATCTAGTATACTAGAGTTATTTCCTGTGTCTCCTTGTGCCTCCTACCAACTGGGATTCCCTGCACCCTCTTCCCCACTGTGTCTCCTGGTCTACTGACAGCTTGCCAGCCGGCTTCCTCACTCGTCTGCCTGCCTGCCCTCTGCCTCATCCTGCCTCCCATCTCCACCACCGTAACCATTTCCTTTTATCCTACAATAAACCCACTTTTCCTTACCACCTTGTTGTCTGTTTGTGTTTGGGTCCAGAAACAAACAAGCTCTAACACAGCCGCTGTAACCAGATGAAAATGTCGGTAGCTTTCATGTTGTGTATGGCCTATTTTGCACATTTGACCTCTTACCTGTTTGTCAATGGTGATGGTGGCCCATTTCATCCTGCCAAGTACTACATCTTGCCAGCGGCTGGCACTGGGGATAGTGACAACTGAGATCTTCCGGCCCTTACCAAGCTCAATCTGACCAGTATAATAAAACAATAAAATAAGGCAAATCAATTCTAATTGTCATCTTCTATCGACATTCAGTCACAGTATATAAATATGAAACACTTGAGGTCATCAGGAAAATAAGTTTCAATGATGCTTTGCAACATTAATTTGATATATTTGTATCTGAAACAAGATGTTGTGGCTCTATATATATATATATATATATATATATAGAGCCACAACATTAATGGTAGTAATGTTGTGGCTAAACAGTGTATGATTCACTGTTCACATGAATGCAGTTTCTTTTCTGCTTTTTTTGTTTTCTAGTTTATTGAGTTGAGAGGAATAAACCACACAGGGCATGTTCATTGCATGTACATTATCAGGCTGTGGCACAGTCAATGCTCGTTGGTAGGATAGTCTGTAGCATCTTCCAATGTTCCCGTTCAGTCGAGTCATATTGCATTCTGCATTATTGTGTCTCAACCTCTGTCCAAGGTGCTGATCTTTGGACCTCCACACTACTGAGGTAAAGGCAGCCAAACACACACTGTAAATGTTTTATCAAAGGAATGCAATTGACTGAAGTTTGACAAACACAAAATCATAAAACACCATCACCTCTGGTCTTCTTTGCTTTAAAAAAAAAAAGATATTGTCTTCATTTATAATAACTGTGCCATTTTCTTTCAAAGACTTAGTTGTTAAAGCCCCAAAATACTTTTACGCATATTAATAAGCAACAACTCACTTTGGGAACATCTTGTTCATTGTCTGTTAAGATGTAGTATGTGACCCTGAAGTCAACAAGAAAGTACTTTTCACCTGACTCCAGGAAGCCCTTCAGGAAACGGGTATATCTGTACAGGTAGAGAGAAGCAAGCCAGAAGCATTATCCATTAGTATAGGACAAGAAAAGACAACGCAATGAAAAACAATACCATACAGAAGACAGCTCGTGTTTATGTGAGTGAGCTTTACATTTTCAGGTTTACAAAATTTTAGATTTCAGCTTCATGCAGTGGGTCAGGTAAAACCTCACTCCTATAATATCCTGTGAGAATATCCTGTGTACCTACTTGCCAACAGCAAACACCACCACAGCGACTCTTGGGTCCATTTTCTTATAGATGGCATCGATAACCACTGGATCAAAGGTTCCCTCCCAAACCAGAGGAGCATTCCAGTTTGTCACTGAGTTCACATCAGTGCGTCTGGGAGAACAAAGACATTGTGTATTCAAATCTAGATCTAATGGCATTAAAGCAATATATATCCATGTGCACAATGTGTGAAATAATATTTAAAAAATGGCCGTATAATTTCTCACAGCCTGTGGTGACGCGTTCTTATTTTGCCCACAGGGGACCAGTCTTGCTCATTCATGTTCACATATATAAAGTAAGGGTAACTGCTCTACAATTACATGAACAATGTCGGGTTTCAGCACAAGCCACTCCACAGATGTACATGGACAATAATAACTGCATAAAATGGCCATACAGTATATAGAAGTCTTTGCTTTAAATGTGTGATAACAGTGCCAAAGTGAGATGCTCAACATCCAGGTTGCCATGTATAAATTTTACACAGCAGAATAATGTAATATCTGTTTTCCATAGCTTACCCTTTTTGTGTGCTTGGCTGAGCATATTTCACTCTGGAAAAGAAAAGCAAAGATCAAATTTAACTTTATCTTTCTAAATAGGAAAGCTAATTTGGCTAGAGGCACATGCAGAGGTAAATACAGCACAAGGAAGACAACAGCTCAGAAAATACATAAAGTAAAACAATAAATACAGCGATAAATACAATAAACTCGAACAATAATAATGACGATTCATAAAAATAAAAACAATACCAGAGGACCAGATACCAGAGCTTTATATCGTCATCTCATGGTGCTATGTGCTGTGTTTCTGAACGCCTGAAAAGTAATGTGCCTTTTAAAATCATACTATCCATTTATCCGTGCATGACTTTTTGAGACCTATCTCAGCATGCGTTAAGTGACAGAAAGGTACACACAGGCAGGTTGCCAGCACAAAGAGCTACATTTATTGTTGTGAGGCCCAAGTACTAAGCAGTGAGCTTGCATTGCCCTGGTAAAATAATACCCAGTAATATTTAATCTGCTGTGTGCACTGCAGAAAACTCTGAGTTGTGTGGCAGCATCCAGGGAATTGAGAATGGCAATTGATTACAGATGAAGATTGAAGTCCCAGTGTAGCGTAGTCACCATCTTGGCCATAAAAGTGTAATGATGACTAACCAGCACCAGAGGTGCAGTAAGTTTGTAAAGGTGAAAACAAGCAAAGCTGGAAAACTTATGCTTCTTCCTTTTCATGTTATTTATACTTTTATAACCTCAGGCAGATTCTTGCACCGTTTATGATCTGTTTTAAGAGTAGTTGAAGTGTGGAAACGTTTAACAGGGCAAGATATGAACTAGAGTCACACCTTTTGAAAATGGCCAGCTGTATTTGAACCAGCTCTTCCTCTCTGTTAGTCAGAGAAGTGGATTCTCACCCAGTTTGCATTTTTAGGTCTCCAATCCTCCAGCTGTCAAAGCAGCCTTTTATCTGTACATCCTTCTCTACATCCTTCCCCTCAGGATTATCTTCACAGGTTTCGCAAAATCTTAAAAGGGAAACACAGTATATATTAAAAGTACAAAATGACAGAATTAATGAAATGGATGATAAAATCATTTAAAAAGGTTTAAGAATTCACAAAATTGCTACAGATGGACATTTCCTGGAATGGTTGAGCGGTGACAAGATTATTGGGAAAGGTATTTACTGTGTTCAGTAAATACGTTTCCCAGTGAGGAATTTCATTTAGAAAGTTTTACATTAACACCTGCTAGTGGATGTCCACAGGGACTGGCAGTTGTTTGTTTTGTTAAATTTTGCTCAAACCCTTTCTTGAGTTGTCAGTTCAGAGGACTTAACTCCTTTACTTGAAGGTTATTTTCATGTTCTATTATGTGCATTTGCATTTCTAAATCCTCTCTGTCTGAAAGAAATCTTACCTGAATGATGAGAGGGTATATCCCGAGTAGAAATAGATGAATCTGTGAAGACACACAGGTACGAGTTAACCAGAGATGTGAGGAGTGTACATTAAAGGAATACAGTTTTTTCTTGTTTTTTCCTCTTTTTCTACCAACATGCATCCACAATAATCTGTGTTCAGTAAACACTTCTACAATTTTTTTTAGTGTTAGAGGAGTAGTGTTATGGAGTCCCAGAGCTGACAAAATGTATACGAAAAGGTTACCGGACAAGTCAAATAACAATAACATTATGTACTTCTGCACATGAACTGCAAGCCTGAATTTTTCTACACATTACCAGGAGGAGTTTTTTTGTGTGAACGCAAATGTCTGAATCAGTTGAACCGGATATTAAACAGACTTTACCCTGCTAGCTCCCTAGTACAAAGTCAGTGTAATGTCCAATTGATCCAATAGAGCAGGTAGTTATCAGGAGAACTGATTGTTGATTACATTTCTATCCTGCCTCCTGCTTGCTCTACCCACACGCCACCCTCGCCGAAACCAAATGGAGTATTTCCAGTAGGTGTGACCACGTCTCTCAGAGACAATCTCCAAGTGTGTGAAAAGGGCTATTGTTAGTCAAATAAATAAAAGTATAAAAAGAAAGCTTTATACTTTTTCTTTAACCTCCAGGGAAAAGAAAAATGCGAAAAGCTTTTCATTTAAAAAAAAAATCTTTACTACCAATCAGTTGATAACTTAAGTTCAAACTTGAGTTCATTTATTTTACTTATCTTTCACTAGCTCTTTTTAGTTTTCAACTCCTTCGTTTATTTTAACACATAGCTGATATACCATTATTACTTATTTTACCACTTCAACATTTCCCATTTCCCTCACCACATTGCAAATTTTCAAAATGCTTATATAATACAAAACGTTTCATTTCAGTTATTTAACAGTAATACTGAATTTATTACTGAGTTTCAACTTGCCTTTTTTTTGGCTTTTGGGCTCCATATAGTCTGAAATACATTTCAGGGCACCAGGAATACAGATCAAATAATGCGGTTAGCTACTTGTGAGCTAGCCACACTTATAGCTAAATTAAACTTCATTCAGTTTAATTTTGTCCATGAGATTAAACTGGGTGTGGAGTCAGGTGACTAAACTGAATATCAGTAACAGTAAGCAGCTAAAATAAGTTAGTGATGATAATTTGAATTAAAATTTTAGGTTACTGTGCATCTTGATGGCATGCACTCCTTGAAGAACGTATAAAATGAAACAGACACATGTAGCATACATAGTAAAAAGGGGCTGATTTGACTTTGGAAAAGTTAATAACATTAAGCCAAAAACAGCATAAGAAGGTTCAAGCCAACGATAGATCAGTTATGCAAGCTGTCCACATGACAAATCCAAAGTGTATGACATTTTATCTCAGAGCTGCTAATTCTGGTCATAAAACAGTTAAAAGAGTTGTTATCATTATCATATATTTTTCCTTCTATGATGGACCAACAGATGTTGGTCATGAGAGTGAATAATAGTAGTGAGTCACATGAAGTCTGACATTTTGAACGCTTGTAATGAACCAATCAACTGTGACCATTGTCGTGCTTAAAAGCATACACTGTTTGCTGATGTTAACATAAACCTCGTCGAGAGCCTCGTAAAATGAGCCACAAAAATAAAACTTTTTCCTGGTTAAACATCAGCAGATCGACAGGTTCCCCTTATTGCTCTGGGCAAAACCTCCATGTTTATTTATGTGTGGAGGTGAAGACTGCTCTGGTGTGTGAAATGTGAGACCATCCACACACAAAGTCACTAAATAAGTACATAAATGTAGCCTAACAACCAAAGATAGCACAGTAACACACGATGTGATCATTAACTATCCAAAATTAAATTATCCTGCGTGAGTTCTTTGTACTTGCGCTGTGTCTGTGTCTTGTTCACAACTGTCTAAATGTATTTTTTCAGCCTAAAATGTTTTTAATGGCGACAAATTGCAGATTGGATTTCAATATTCATGTAAGTGATAACATGTATGAAGGGCACAACATGGAAGACTTTCCTTTTATAAATACTTTGAAAATTGAGATCCTGAGCTTCTTAATCATGTGAATTTAGCCAGTTTATACTTCTCAAATCCAGGCAGGTGCTGACAATAACATGTATGCTCTATATACACATATACATGTTTTTCTCATAATGTTACAAAGTAAACACTCAAATACTAAATATCTTTTAGTTCAGCATTCAATCAGAGGATTAATTACATTTGCTTACAGATTAACTGTAAAGATTTTATGAAAATCCTTTAAATGTAAACAATTACATTTATTTAGCAGTTACACTGTATTGTTCTTTAAATCCTGCAATAATCTGCTGTGTAATTCTGCAGTGGCAGTACAATGCTATATTATTTGATGTGAGCTGCCATTACTTCATTTGTTTGATATGTGCGTAGCCATAATAAACCATCTTTGTGACTTTAAACTGTCATGGTACATTTACAGGTAATATTAAATGACAAGGTCAGAAAGAACACTAGATAACTGCCATTCAGCAGGAGGGGAAAAAAAATCTTTCCACACTGCAACCTAAGACAGGCACTTTATATGAATTGGACTAGGAACAGGCCAAAATCACATTTACAAACTATTGTAGTTTTACATCAAACATCTTTCAATGCCATTACCTTCCTTAAGCTTGTTACTGTAAATATTTAGTAGAACTACAATATTTGGCTGCTGTTTAAGGTTTCAGCTTTTATTCCCTTTATGATAAACCTGGCAGGTCTAGTGTGTACATAAGTGCATCTCTTGTCCTTGCTCAGCAAAATTCTTACCCCAAAAGGAGGAGAAGAAAAACCAAGCAGACCAAAATATAGTCTGAAAAAGTAGCATAATATTCAACCTATTTATATATATCAATTACCATGAGTCATATTTACAAAATTTCAAAAAGAGAAACTGTTATAATCTCAGATCAAAAATATGTAGTTGACATTCCCTTCCCAGTGACACTACTTGTTGCAGTCATTCGATATATTTTCTTTAAATAAAAGCCTCAACCATGAATAATCTATCAGATGTTTTTTATAAAGACATTTAGAACTACTATAATTTGTAGTGTGGTTAAAAAAGAAGTACAACTCTTATTATTACAGGTAAAACACTTACCCCAAAAGGACGAGAAGAAAGGCAAAACTGAATAAAATACTGGTCCTGGAAATGTAGCGCAACATATTAAATCTTTGGTAGTTTATAGGCTATTGTCCAATTAGACTGTATCTTTAACTGGAATATTAATGAATTCTAACAGAGGTTACACCACACTGGGAGCATTGGCTGGAGGCTCAGTTTCGATATAACATTACACAAGCAGCGCATTAAGCTAATTTCCATACCATAATAACACAGAGATGGAGAGTTTACTGAGCATGAAGTAAAGTCAAGCAGGGTCTAAGAGATAAGGAGAGGGAGGGACCTCAGTTTTGGACCGACAGCACTATCAGGAATTTGCATGAAATGGCAAGTAAATTAACTGAAGGACAAAGCCATAACAGTAATGTGTGCAATAAAACAAAAGAAAGGAAAACCTCACAAAGATAGTCGGGTTTGGCAGAGAGACCTCTTCCAGTTGCTCTCGAAGGAAGCAGATATGAACCGTATTGAGGTGAACACAGAGTGAAGCCAAGAGAAGACATGCATTTCTGCATTTTATTTTTTGCCAGAGATGACCATGTGGGGGGTATGGTGTTCTCAAATTTGGACATCTCTGTCAAAAAAAAGAGAAGATGTTCACATGTGAAGTAAAATCAGATAAGGAAACAAAAGCTTTGCAAACACCACAGGCCACATCATTTCAATTTAGTAAAAATCGTTAATGTGTAATGTAAGATTGCTTCACTAACGTTAATGTTCTCTTAGTTATTCTGCTCTGCTTGTTTGTAACACTCATTGAAGACCCTGCCACATCCTCCAGTTGCTGAAGGCAATTCATGGTCTGACACTGTCTGATGAAACCTTATACTGATACTGTTGATTGCCTGAATATTTTATATTATGGGGAATACACAAATTCACTGTAAGATTTACACCGGTTTTCTATTACACAAACAGCAATAACACAACATGCATTCATGACAAGATGACATTTAGTGTCACATAACACTGAGGAGTAAAAATGGATCATTGACTCACAATAAAAGAGAACAAGAAAGTGTTTGTGTATATTTGTGTGTACGTAGAAGCACTTGAGTGGTGCATCTATGCATTTATCTGTAACATGGATTGTTAACTAGAAAAGGTCAAACCTATGAAGAAATTTCAACTGTGCTCATAACCTGACCACTTCCCTCCCCACTTCTGCTTTGCTGCGTGGTTACGGTGCCGATTACGTACTCATTACCGACCTCTGCCTTTTTTTCCCGCCCAAGTAAACACCTTTTTAACTTCCCCTGCCTTGGGTTTGAGTCCTGCTTTTGAGTCCACACAATTTGGTACAAACTGCCTTGACTCAGAAGAGAAAGTCTGCTCAGTCTGAAGCTTATCGTTGTTAGGTTACTGAGCAGCAACGCTGTATACAGTACACTGTGGCTTCTGAATGAGGGTTCTGGATTAAACTTCCATTGCAATATTTGTCCTATATAATGTCCTACTATGACGTTTATTCTACAAAGAAATATATGTTCGCTAAGCTTTCACTACAGTATGCACTGTAACATTGTGGTACCACCCAGTAATTAATTTACAGTGAACAGAGATCAGGTATCATTTCACCGTACTCTGAACCTAGAGGAGGACTAGCTCCTCAACCCAGTTGGTGTGCTGTTTTAAAATGTTATTACAGTGTTGGCAGGTGGTATACCATTGAATACTGAATGGTTGGTATGGTGTGATATGTACTGTAAGGAATATTACCTAACAGGTTGTACATTAGATGATTTTAATATATTTGTAATAGAGGTGGTACAGTTAAATCTTTACACAAAGACAAATTGTATAGTCAGTATTGTGTTTGTATCAGGGTTTTGTACAACACAAATATGGCTGATATTTGTAGTTTTGGAGCACAACAACGACTGTGCAACAACTGAACGAGCAGAGTGTGGTGGCGGTGTCTGTCGTCTTGTTTAGAAGAGGAAAGTCAATAAGATTCATCTTGTGAATGAGTGGTGTTAAATGCTGCAGCTATGAGGAGGATATATTACAGCCGTGAAGCACCTTGCTTGGCAGGTCCTTTTCACGCACACCGTATAAACCAGGGAGGTGAAAAGCGATGGTTCATGTGTATCACAGATTTTCTATGCCGAGACTGGAGAGGGGATACTGCAGTGAGAAAACACATGGATTTCCAAGCAGTTCAGTTATATCAAGTTTCAGTGCTTGATGTTAAAGGCATGGCAGGTCAATATATCAGCCTAAAGAAGGTCCCATTCATCAGCAGGTGGTTCACGGGTCAAATCTCATCTGAGCTTGGATCAACTGCAAAATTTGATTTGTACATGTTTGATTAAAAATGTACAATTTCTACCCACTACTGCCCAGAGAAAAAATCTTCTACATAACTACACATTAGTCTGATGACCAGCAAGACTGCAACAAATATGAAATGTAGTTAGCTAACAGTCTGTTTAGTTAAGCATTTACAAAGCACATGCTTAGTTACCTTATCTCCTGAAGGTATGAAACTATTGGTAGTCGTGTCCCTGTGTCTCAGAGTTGAGAAGTTAATGTTCACCTGGAATCTAAATTGGTAACTAAAAGTCTTTTCTCCAATTATGTCTTTGGATACTATAGAGTAGGTGTAGCTTTAAACATGTTAACTAACCAGAAATAAGGATATTAATATATACACAAAGGGAAACATGAAGAAAACAGGGTGTCACTAAGGAAAGAATTAAAAGAAACAATTGTCCTGCATGATGTGTCGGAGTGAAGGGCTCCCTTGTTACTTGGGATTGACAGGAATTTATAGTTGTGGGATGGAGCACTGGGTTCATTCATACCTTATTTAAATTCCATATACATGTAAAGTGTTGTCTGAAGGCCAAAACACGTTGGTTACATTACAAAGTTTTCAGAACTACAAGATTAGATTACATCGTTATTGTCACTGTGCTCAGAAATCAGCAAATCTCTGTTGCTCGAGCTTTGATCCACCTGACTGCCTGCCTTTTCTTTACATCTTGCAAGCAGGTTTTTCCAGCACCACCCCTTTATAGATAGGTTTTGTTAACATTTTAAAAGAGTACTCCACTGATTTAACATTGAAAATCGATGTAGTATGATGCAGTAGAACCAGATGTATCCTTCATCTGAGTCCTAATAACATCTCTAACATCATAACTAGTGACTACATTGTCCTTACCTCTAATGCAAATGGATAGCTTCTTTTTTTGGTGTCTTCCCCGACTACCTAAGTACATTATCACTCATACTTATATCCACTTTGTCTGAGAGCTAATAGAGCTGGCTACATGTTGCTCAAAGTGCTAAAATCAAATCTAAATTGCCTCCATAACAGGGACTCCATGTTTTGGCCTGTAAGAAATATACAGAATTGAAAATAACACATTTTCATGGCTTTCTGACAGTTCGGTATTTTCCTCACCTTGAAATGTACATTACCTGTCAGTCTGTGCTCATCACAGCGCAGTGCAGCTGGTGTAAATGTGGGAGGACAGGGGGGAAGAATTTGATTCAAATTAGGCAGTACAAAGTGATTTTTATTAACAACCTGCAAATTAAATACTTTAGAGCGAATGCATCAGGCAGCTCTCATCACTTTGATCCCTGGCTCTTCTTGCCCATGTCAAAATTTTCTCGAACCCAAAATTACCCCTGATGTGTATGTATATGGGTAAAAAATGTCCAATACTTGTTAGCGGTACTGTCTACCTGAGTCATGCATTACAATAGACACAATCTGCAATATTGTGGCTGGGAGGTCAGTGAGGGATCTTCTTTTCGTCGCTGGACTAGCGGCCACTTTGTGGTTGGTTGAGATGACTGCACAGTTGGCAGTGGAAGTGAGGGGATAGCTCACTGGCAGACTGAAATACATTAACTTTGAATTACTTGTTGGCCCACGGCTCGCCATAGGTGGGATCTGACACTTAATGGCACATGTCGCCAGACCAGCTGTTTGTCTCTCGTGCTAAAATAGTAAAGATTTTATGACAGCTTTAAACATCACCATCAAAGTGCTGATAACTTCACGATACAGGACCCGGATCTCTGTGAGGGGATGCACGTTTACCATCGCGCCGTTTACAGTCATTTCTATTCATAAATCTATGTTCCCATGTCCTTCTGTTCCATGTCACACATCCTACACGAACCTTGTATCTCTGAAACTGAAAAATATGAACATCTTGATCAATTATTTTGGACTTGCATTGTGCTCTTTTGCAATAGTTCTGTCCCTAAAGTCTGTACTGACTTGGGAAAAGTCAGGGTGCTGCTCCCTCTACCAGGAATCAGTTGCAAAATTACCTGAACCTCAGAGAACTGGTCTCACTGGATGAATTAAAGTAATTTTAAATTACTCGGAGGCAGGCACATCTGGTTGTAGATGTTTTGACTGATTCATATTGCCCCTGTTTGATCCCTGATGTTGTTGACTTTTGTTGAATATTTAACGAATATTTTTGATATTTTAAGTGTCTGTAATTTATTCTTTATTTTTATTTTAATTGTTATATGTATGTCTGAAACCCTGTTTATTGTGCTGCTGCCTGTCTTGGCCGGGATGCTCTTGTAAAAGAGATTTTTAATCTCAGTTAGACTTTAAAAAAAAAAAATTCAAAAGATATTCCCTCATTTGGTATTTGATGATGGTGGTGGAGAGCGCTGTCTCAAAATGTCGGTCCATAATCAATTACATAAACAACTGGGTTGAGATCCGGTGACTGCGAAGGCCACAGCATATGAATCACATCATTTTCATACTCATCAAACTCTTCAGTGACCCCTTGTGGCCTATGGATGGGGGCATTGTCATCCTGTTTCGCCACTCATTTTTCAAGTTTTTCCTTTAATTTGTCAACCGTCTGTATATAACAATGTTGGCTGATATATCAATATCTAAATCTAGTCGGTATCAGCATTGGCCCTAAAATTCCAGTATCGGACAGGCTGTGATATCAATAGCTCAGTTTTCCTTTAGTACTGGTTAGGCTGAGTTGAAGCTGTCCACACTGATGTGACGCTGACTTTGTTTATGTGCAGGAGCGTGCAAGTTTGTCTTAGTTGGAGTCAAATCTACAATTTACTTGACTCCAAGCCATGTATTTGCTTGTGAATGTGCTGTACTCTATCGCTATTTGGCTATGGCAAAGGGGCAAAATTCATTTATATGCCATTGTTATGCCAATACGTGGCTTTGGCCATCTCAGTTTTTATGAATGGAATATGCCTAGTTAAATTACGTTACGATAACTGTGAATACAATAGTATGCCATGTTTTTGCCATCAAACCTGCCATTCCGTTATGCCTTACTTATTGTATTTTAATTGATTGATTTTTGCAGTTCTACTATTTTGTATTTTTGTACTGCTTGTAATACCATCAGTGTTTCTTAAAAATGTGTTAATTTGTATTTGAAATTTGCTGTTGTTTGCTTTATATTTATTTTATGGATGGCTTTGTTTACAGAATACTGGCATAGATTTTGTAATTTAAAGTGGAACTGTCATCACAGTGCCATTATTATTTACATTATCTCAATACATTATTGTACTGTCTCTGGCACTCTGATACTGACAGACTGTAACCATAATGCAACATGTCCTTTTGTGATACTAAGGCAGAATCTGCTTTACAACAAACATTTGAATTCTAAGCTGTAAATTGTGCCAGTTCGTCCATTTGCAAGTTTACAGCGCTTTGATATTCAAGTGATAGCACGTGTCCTTGTTGTGTGTTCCAGCTCAGTTTCATCTTGGCTATCTATAAAACAATGTGAAAGTTAATTCAATTCAATGCATAAAGTATTATTAATTCATATTGCCCCCCCCCCCTTTTTTTTTCTTTTTTAGAGCTATATTTTCCCCTTCACTGACACACAGGATATTATGAAGTACTTGTATTGTGATACCATCGTTCCTGTGGGCAAAAGACGATGATCTTGAGTTACCTTGTGATATCCAGCACTACTATACTTGTTAACTGCAGTTCTCCATATTATGTAGTTTCTAAAGGTTTCATTTTCTTTGGGTATGAACGTCGTGTGATTAAAAGATTATTAGTTTCATGATAGACAATGCAGAAAGTATGTGGATGCACTTTATGCAATGAATCGTCACACATGCATGGATAGCGTTCACACTGAAGGACAAAGCCTCGGGACAGGACACGGTGTGCCATCTGCTGGCCAGGTGTTACCGTTACCGTTTTGGTGTTGACTGAAGATTGTTTAAAGGGCAGTGTGGTTTCCGCAGTGTTTCTGCTATTAAGCGTTTATAAAATAAATAAATAAATATTTTATATTCTTATGCTTGTGTGGTTGAATTTCATTCATATTTCTGTCACACACTCTTGATTTATTGCACGCCGTTCAAATTTTTACAATTCTTTTTTTTTTGTCATGAAAGGCTTAGCAGAATTTAAAAAAAAAAAAAAAAAAGTTTTTATTATAAAATCACACCTTGCCTTTTGTCTCTTCTGCAGAGTGCAGAACTCCCAGTGATGTCTTGTGGACAGTGGCGTTTTGAGGTGTGCTAGTTCTTGCTCGCTCTGGTCTGTGGTGGCTCTAGTGTTTATCTATTGCTTCTGTTTCTAGGTCTACTTCCTGAACTCGCTTCCTGGCGCCGCCTTGCGCGCTCCTTTCCGTCCGCGTGCCCGTGGGTTTGCCTGTGTGTCTACGCTGAGGGGTTTCATCAGGGAACAGATATGCCGTCAAAAATCATCTTTGACACCGAGGACCAAACCATGGAAGAAGACTTGGACACTGCCACCGAGGCTAAAACCCTGAAGGTGAGCAGAAGGGGTCGTGTCGCTCAAGACAGAGTGAAAAAAATCCGCGTAGATCGTGCTCCGGCCGCTCCATGTTTGACAACATGTGGCTGAACATGCTAACCTGAAACCTCGGCTAACTGGCCAGCTAACTGTTAGCAGACCAACGTAAGATAGGTTTATGTAGCCACACTTGGAGTGAAACATTGTTAACGTAATGTAATCGACTGCGGGACGAATTAAGAAAGTGAATATCCACTGATGTGGTAATGTGGTTAGCATACGTTGTCGCCGTTCGCCACTCAGCCTAGCTTTAAAGTCACATGGCCTGTCCACGTGTTACAGAGCTGATCTGCAGCTCACATGGATGTAGGGGTTTACAGCATGGAAGCCTCTGAGATACTGTTTACACGTGTATGTATCTGCGCCGCTGTGGTCGCGACCTGATGTCGTGTTATACAGCTGGGGGTCGTCTGCTGTTACTCAAGTATACAAAGAAACCTCCTCGTAACAATAAAATTTAAAAAAATAACTTAATGATAAATGCTACTAAGGAGTATTAATGTTTTTCACAAAACAATCCCAACTCAAGCTCCTCTTAAAGTAAGTATAACTTAAGTTCGGATTTTGTTAAACTACCGTTGATGTGTAACTGAAGATATTTGCTTTAAATAAGTGTGTACTATATAAAGTGTCAAAAGTTTTGAAAAACAGCCATCACAAATAGCCGTTTCCAAAGCCAAAATAAGTTGGTGCAACAGTCCGAAGAGATTAAAGGGGTTTGATTAACTTTACCTTGATGGATGATCAATTAGTCAACCAAGAGCAATTCACTTAATGTAGACACAATTTAAAAAAAAAAAAATAAAAAAAAAAAAAAATTGTCAACTTGATCTGAGTGTCTCCTTGGTTATTCAATTCAAATACAGTAAACTTTAATTTTTGACCTCTCATTAAGATTAATATTAATATCTAATTTAAATTAAAAAAAATACAATGTAAAATTAAATGTGTGAAACGTATCTATTAAATAGAAAATATGACCATCCCCTGGTAGCCTTTTTAACAAATGTTGGGTAGCTGCACAGTATTCGGTTTCACTGAAACCTATTTGCCTTTATTGTTTCTGTTTAAAAAAAAAAAAAAATGAATGAAGAACAAGACCAAGGAGGGCAAGAAGTTGAAGAAGAAGAAGCAGTTGGAGGACCAGGAGGAGCAGGAGGAGGAGGACCAAGGCTGTGAACCTCCAGCACCTAAGAAGAAAAAAAAAAAAGACAAGCTGGCAGCGGATCAAGTGAACAGCTACTTAGATGAGGCCACAGACATGAATGGCAACAGTGATGATGTTGAAACACCAAAGCGAAAGACTAAGAAGAACACTGAAGGAGACAACGAGGTCAGTTCTGTGTTATTAGTACAAATATGTAGTACAATGGGAACTGCTTATTGTTCACTTCTGTCCGGGTCAAATAAACCACTATAAGCGGATGATTATTCTAACCAAATTCTTTTCTTTTTCTTTATTTCTCGTGGAGATTACCATCTAATTTAGATTTGTATATTTATTACACATTTATTCACTATTTATTGATTTTTTTTTAATTTTTTTTTAATTTTAATTTTTAATTTTTTAAAAAAGTTAAATTAACATAAACTGTGCCGTGGCCCTCTCCTGCTCCAAGCTTACTCTGGATGGTCGGGCTGAAAGCATTACATGTCACTCACCTAACATACCTGAGGCCGTGAGAGAGTGGGGTGGATAATTATGCATTGTCAAGTTCCCAAAACGCGAGCGGGGCAAGAACAGGAGGGCAAAGTAACTCACTGAGCCACAGCAGTGTGAGTATAGGAAGATATTACATGTTGCATGAGTCCGCAGGCAGAAAGCAGGCACGGTCTTAACACACTGTGGCAGTCAAAATACCTCGTACAAATAAGTTAGAAGAGAGCCTAACCATGTGAAAGCATGCAGTAGTATGCTACGACGGCTCAACATTTTTTTTCCATATGCTGTCATAAATGAAAAGACCCAAAATGAACACTGTAAGCCAACTACTTGATTTCTATTAAGCAATAATTAAAACAGCATTTTTATAGGAATGATTCTGTCCCAAGCTTTTTGATCACTATAAGCGGTTTCCATTGTAGTAGATTTTCTAATCTTTGTTTGTTCTGTGCGACGTTCTGTCCTGTTAAATGGTGAAAAGGCTGTAGAGGTGATAGTTGTCAGATTAGAGTTTTGCTAATATAAATATAAATGCATATTCTCTGACTATGCCCTGGTAGAAAAAAGGTTGTTCCATTTTTATCTTTGGTTTTAGAAAAAAAAGAAGAAGCAAAAGAAAGAAATAACAGAGGCAGCAACCAACGGACATTCCACCCCAAACAACCCTGTTCAGACGCCCATCCAGACACCGTCACAGTCAAGTGAAGAGTCAGCCAGTGACAGCGAAAAAGAAACGGTACGACCCATTGACTGGTTGTGTACAGTTTTATCTCTCAGGAAAAGGTAAAAGTTTGTGTTGATACTGAGAGTATGATAACTCTACTTACTGGTTAATAGAATAATTATCTGTGTTCTTCCTGAGTTTTTAATGGAGTTCTTTCCCAATATTTGTTATAGTATCTCCAAAATCTGAGTTCTGTTTGATAGTTATAGAGAAATCAAGGTGAAGACAATGGAAGCTGTTAGTACATCCTTATTTGCAGGTGTCACAATTTAGTTTTATTTGTGCATTTTATGATAAGTTGGATAAAAGTAGAGGCACAGCAATGTGGCTAGAATATCTTCGAAAGAATGGGCTGGTCCGCAATATAGGAAGCTCACAGAAGATTTTGGAAATATTAATAATTAAAGTAACAAAAAAAAATTACAAGATAACTGCAAAGCAGCTAATTTCCCAACTCAGCATTTAAGTTTGTAAAAGTTTTACTAATTATGTAAACTTACATTATTCCATTAAATTTAATTTGCTTGTTATGGTCATATTACATTAACTTAGACTTTTCAGTCTTTGCCTTGACATTTTTGGGTTTTCTTTAATGAACACTTTAGCTGTAGAGTAAGAAAACAGTCATATAGACTGACTCTGTTTATCTGTTTAGGAGGAGACACCAGAGCAGAGGGAAGGGGCCTTCTCTAACTTCCGGATCTCCCAGGTCACCATTGGGAAACTGAAAGGTAAAAATTATATTTACATCATAATTATACCATAGATTTTAAGATTTGTGACTCGAGACCAGATCTGTACTGGTATATGTTGAAAATCTGACACATTTACTTCTCTGCACTGCACAAAACTTTATAACACTTTATAACATATTTATTATGTTTGAACACCTGCTTTTTTTATTGCATACGCATGCTTTTAATAACGATAGACATTTTGTGTCAGCTTTTGAGAAGTGATCTGACACATGCTATGTTGATTTAAATAATGAAAATTTGAATTTGAAATTCGTTGATCACTGTTATGGACTGAAATTAGTGCATAAATTCCCATTAGACACAACTACTCACTAGTCACTACTGAAAAAATATGCTGGATTGTTAACAGTGGGCTTTGGAGCTGCTGAGGTGCTTTGGAGTTGTGCTAAATAACAAATGACATTGATGGTCCTTTCTTCCTGTCCTGTCATTCCACTTTCTTCCTCTCCTCACTTTCTATCACTTTCTCAGCTCGGGGAGTCTCTTACCTGTTTGACATTCAGGTGAAGACATTTAATCCTGTGTATGATGGAGAAGATGTAATAGCCCAAGCACGAACAGGAACAGGAAAGACTTTCTCCTTTGCGATTCCTTTGGTGGAGAAGCTCCAGAAGGATTCAGTGGAGCTGACCAGAGGCCGGGCTCCCAAGGTGCACACACATACACACCGGTCAATGACAACTAGCGTCAGTCAGAGTCCAAGCATCAGCTGCTCTCTGAGTATGTTCATGTATGACTGAGTCTCTTTTCTGTCTGCATGTAGGTCCTGGTGTTAGCTCCAACCAGAGAGTTAGCTATCCAGGTCTCTAAGGACTTCAAAGACGTTGCCAAGAGACTGTCTATCGCCTGTTTCTATGGAGGCAGCTCATACAACCCACAGAGTAAGTCTTATGCAAAAATACAGTTATCTTTAATAGAAGTAGTTTTTGAAATGGTTCAAATCATTAGATTCTATTTATTCATATTGAATGCTTCTTTATCTTTGTTGTTTTATTATAAATTACTTTTTAGGGTTAACTATTTAAATTGATTAAAACAATGCATAAAGTGACCTTGTAAATACAATTTTCTCTGTTTTTTAATGTGGTTTCCGTCCGCTGTTTTGACAGCATTTTTTTTCACAGCATACTTTATACATCAGTATTAATAGTGACTGTCTCCACTCCTTTCCTCCTGTCTAGTTGATGCTATCCGTAATGGTATCGATATTTTGGTTGGAACCCCTGGTCGCATCAAAGACCACATCCAGAACCACAAACTTGACCTCTCAAAACTGAAACATGTTGTCCTCGATGAAGTAGACCAAATGTTGGACATGGGATTTTCAGAACAGGTTGAAGAAATTTTGGCTTCATCATATAAGAAAGGTAAAGTAAATCTGTGTGTGCTGGTTTGTGAAATTAAAGTTAGAAAATGTTAAAAAAAAAGTCTTATTATGGTTCCTTCAGATTTTAGATAGAACATGTATGTTGTCTTCTGCGTGTGTTCATATTTGTGTGTATAAGACAGAGTGCAACCATTTTGGGATGTGTTTCTTGTGACATGGTAGATGTAATTCTGGGTTTAGGATGATCATGTTTGTAAAATCAGGGAAATACTAATTGAACTGATAGGAGTTACAGATGCAAGAGAATGATGGTTTTTTTTTCCCCACAATTACAACAGTGTCTTTTTCTGTGTGTGTGTGTGTGTGTGCACGTGTGTTCCTCTTTAGACTGTGACTCCAACCCCCAGACTCTGCTGTTTTCGGCCACCTGCCCCTCCTGGGTCTATGAAGTGGCCAAGAAATACATGAGACCGGAATGCAAACATGTTGACCTGATTGGCAAGAAAACACAGAAAGCTGCAACAACTGTGGAAGTAAGTGTGTGTGTGTGTGTGTGTGTGTGTGTGTGTGTGTGTGTGTGTGTGTGTGTGTGTGTGTGTGAGAGAGAGAAAGAAAGAGCTGGAAGAGGTGAAAGGGGCGTTACATATGTGATGACTGCAATTTAAAAAGCATTCTTAGTTCTTAGGCTTAAATTTCTCAAAGGTGCCTGTAAGCAGGAACAGTTAAAGTAGTTGAGACTAAAATAAACTCACATGTATCTCCATCAGGAAAGCACGGCAAGTTCATTTGCAGTACAATTGCTGTATTTATCATCATCATCAATACCATTGGAATTTTGATGAAGTACAAGTTAAAGTCTGCCAGCAGCTTTAATGAAAATGCCCCCCCCTCACACACACATCTATTTGTCTCTCTGTCTGTTTGTTTTTCTTCCGTAGCATCTGGCCATAGCATGCCACTGGTCACAGCGTGCAGCTGTGATAGGTGATGTGATCCAGGTTTACAGCGGCAGCCACGGCAGAACCATTGTGTTCTGTGAGACAAAGAAAGAGGCCAACGAACTTTCCATGAATGCCTCCATCAAACAGGTTGAGAAACACACACACACACACACACACACACACACACACACACACACACACACACACACACACACACACACCTTCACATGCATACACACTTTGCAGTTTATGAATAGAGAATACATAAAACCCTTAATTTTTAAAAATGATCAACCAACATTTCCTATATCACGTAACTCCATAAAAAGAGTAATAGTGACAGTTTTGTAAGATTTGGCAGTTTTGACGGATACATTTGTTAACCAGGGCTGTTATGTTTTCTGTTTTTATTTTCTAATTTTGTTGGAGTGTTTGTGTCAATTCCTGTGGGCAGTGCCTTTAGAAATGGAAAGAAAGACTAGAGAAAAGCAAGCAAATTCTATAGTGTTCATTTTTCTTTTTCTTTTTATGTTTTTAGAGTGCCCAGTCCCTCCATGGTGATATTCCTCAGAAACAGAGAGAGTTGACGCTTAAGGGCTTCAGGAATGGGGCCTTTGAGGTTCTAGTTGCCACCAATGTTGCAGCCCGTGGATTAGATATCCCTGAAGTCGACCTGGTGGTCCAGTGTTCTCCACCCAAGGTATGACGTGTTGCCAGTAATGTCCAAGAATTTTCTAACTCAAGTATATCTTTGCATATATTGGACATACTGTTTTTTTTACTATGTAGAGGTTATATTATAGATGTATAATTATGTTCTGATCTTAAAGGGGCAGATTCCATTCACATAAGACAATACACTTAAAAAGCAGCATTTGCAAGATTCAGATTGTGTTGAATTAAAAATGAAAAAAGCTGCAGTACACTCATGTGCACTGGTTTATCAATTAAAAAATTAAGCAATTAACACTTACTGGATGAATGTTAAGTGCATACTTTCTTATTAACAGTGTTGCATAAATTAGTAATCATAAAGGCTTGTTACCATTACTTTCTTTGAACATTTTTCTGTCTCTGTGGCTGTTGTCAGGATGTGGAATCATACATCCATCGTTCAGGACGTACAGGCCGAGCAGGCAGGACTGGAGTCTGCATTTGTTTCTACCAGAGGAAAGAAGAGGACCAGCTGCGCTACGTAGAAAACAAAGCAGTATGTGTCCTTTTTTAAGTTCAGTCGAAGGAGAAGAAGACAGAGGGCAAAAAAGAGCGTCAGGTTTAGTCGTTTGAACAGCCAAAATAAAAAAACAATGTTTTCAGTCACATCTGTGCTACACATGGTATGGACAATAGTGTACAGAAGGGAGGAAAGGATCAAAAATAGTGGAGGACATAAAAGTGTAGGAAGGACTGTTTTATTACAGAAACCAGAGATGAAGGAGGTGATGTGGCAATGTATAGAAAACTAGACTGAAAGTCATCCTTTCCCTGTAGTTGAAATTAGTGTGTGAAAACTGAACATCTTATTGACCAATAACCTGCTTTTGGACATTCTGTACAACCTTCATGACTACATGAGATGTTTCTGCATTGACTGTCAAACTAAACACATTTAGTTTTGTGCCAATCCAGGGTATCACATTCAGACGAGTTGGCGTTCCAACTGCCAATGATATCATCAAGTCATCAAGCAAGGATGCTGTCAGGTGGGTTATTCTGGAAAGTGAGAGAACTCCTATTATAACTCGGGGAACTTGACTTGGTTTAAGGTGGTTACATAGGCTTTAAACGGTGGCTCCACGAAGCCTCTGTCCTACTGAAATCTCGTTAATTATGATACTGCTCAATGTGAAACAAATTCCCTGAATGCAAGCTATTAAGTGTCAAATTGTAATGAGTTTATTTCTATATTGTGTCCAGGTTTCTGGACTCTGTTCCAGTTACAGCTATCGGGTACTTCAGAGCATCAGCTGAGAAGCTGATCGAGGAGAGGGGAGCAGTTGATGCACTAGCTGCTGCGCTGGCCCATATTTCTGGAGCCACAAGTCTGGAGCAGAGGTCACTGCTCAACTCTGATGCTGTAAGATATATGAAGGCACCTTATATATAAGGCACATTATATATAGCAATAAATCTGGACACACTCCTGTATAAAAGCAAACACTGCTCAACCTCATACACAGCTTTTTTTCTGAAAAAGATAGCTTGTCTGCTCATGTAGGGCGTTAGTGTTAATCACAACACTGCAGCCGTGCTACAAAACAAAATAAAACAAAATAACAGGATGATCCAAAAAAGCAATAACCCCTGGATACACATATACACCTGACATGTTATCTCTATTGCACACTTGAATATGTAGCGCTTATCCTCCCCTTAGGTTTCTCCATGAATGTGTTGTGCTTATAGGTGACGTATAACTGTAATTCCAACTAAGTTGTTATTCCTGTTTGTATTTTCAGGGTTACAGTACTATGCAGTTGGTGTGTTCTCAGGAGATGCACAATCTGGGTTACGCCTGGAAAACCATCAAAGAACAGCTTGGAGAACAATTCGAGAACCAAATTCAGAGAATGATCTTCCTCAAAGGCAGAACAGTATGTACACACACAAACATGTACATATGCGATGTGCTGCTGGTGTGTATATACTTGTTAGAAAAATACACACATTACACTTCTGTTTTTTCAAATTTAGATTATATTGTGTTTATAGTATGGCTGATGTATGACATTTGAGTAAAATATAAATTTGATGGCAATTCACTTCAGTTTTATTTATATGGCACCAAATTATAACAGGTTATCTCAGGGCACTTTTCATGTAGAGCAGGTCTAGGCCGTACTCTTTACAGTTATATTTACAGAGACCCAACATTCCCGCATGAGCAAGCGGGTGGGTAACAATGAGACCAATAATAAAACTAATAATTGTAATAATAGGGTGAATAATAGTACTTATAAAATGAAATAATAATTATAGATGATATTATAATTAATAATTATAGATGATAATCATAATATTTGAAGCAGTGGGTGTTGAGCAGGATCAAGGGGGCAGTGGGTGGTTTGTACTCACAGATCCAGACTCTCTAGCAACAGGGGCAGAGACACCTAAAGAAAGCGACAGGAAGAGAGAGGAGAGAGACGAGAAAGCACCAAACTTCGGGAGAAATAAGAAGTCAAGTTAGTGACGAGCATTGATGCCATATGAATGCATGCAGATGTAGAGGAGGAGAGAGGAGCTCGGTACATCATGGGAAGTCACCCGGCAGTCTAGGCCTATAGCAGCATAACTAGGGGATGGTTAAACACAAGCCTGAGCCAGCCCTAACTATAAGCTTTATCAAAAAGGAAGTTCTAAGCCTACTCTTAGACGTGGAGAGGGTGTCTTCCTCCCGGACCAAAAGAGTGTGGAAGATGGTTCCACAGTAGAGGAGCCTGATAACTGAAGGCTCTGCCTCCTATTCTACCTTTTTGGAGACTCTAGGAACCACAAGCAAGCCTGCCTTCTGGAAACGCAGTGTTCTACTGGGGTAATAGGGTACTATGAACTCTTTCAGATATGATGGTGCCTGACCATTAAGGGCTTTGTAGGTGATGGGGAGGATTTTAAATTCTATTCTGAAATTTAAGGGGAGCCAATTAGCCAGAGAAGCTAACACAGGAGAAATGTGATCTCTTTTCCTAGTTCCTTTCGATACTCGCGCTGCAGCATTCTGGATCAGATGGAGAGTATTCAAAGATTTGATGGGACAGCCTGATAATAAGGAATTACAATAATCCAGCCTAGAGGTAACAAAAGCACATCAGCGTCTTTTTGAGAGAGGCTGTGCCTGAGTTTTGCAATGTTACGTAGGTGAGAAAAGTCAGTCCATGAAGTATGTTTTAGGTGAGAGTTAAAGGACATATCCTGATATGTCCAGGGCAAAGCCATCCACAGTAACTTTATCGTTGGATAAGGTGTTTCTGAGGTGTAAGGGGTCAAGCAGAATAACTTCTGTCTAAGTATATATCAGGTTGCACAGCTGTTTCTAAGGTGCCTGTGTTTGAAGATAGGTTGGTGCTGGTCAAGGGCAGGAGGTGGTGAATTTTGTCTCTAATAGTTAGAATTTTATCATTACAAGAAGCTCATGAAATCGTCACTACTGAGAGCTATAGGAATATATGGATCAGTAGAGCTGCTGAAAAGAAACCAAGGGTTGTTTTTATTTTCCTCTATTAGAGATGAATAATAGGCTGCTCTGGCATTACAGAGGGCCTTCCTATATGTTTTAAGACTATCATGCCAAGCTAAGTGGGATTCTTCCATTTTGGTAGAACGCCATATCCTTTTAAGTTTTCGCGTAGTTTGCTTTAATATGCGGGTTCGGGAGTTAAACCATGCAGTTACCTCATTTGTTTTATTCTCTTCTTTTTTAGAGGGGCAATAGAGTCAAGTGTCATTCTCGTTGAGCCTGCAGCACTATCAACAAGATGGAATTTTTGGGAGGGACTAAAGTCAGCATAGGACTGCTCTGTTATATTGTAACTTGGTGGTAAATTAAGTGCTGATGGAATCAGTTCCTTAAATTTAGCTACCGCACTATCCGATAGACATCTAGAAAAGACATTTCTCCCTAATGGTGTGTAGTCCAGTAACAGGAATTCAAAAGTTGTTAAATAATGGTCCGATAAAAGAGGATTCTGTGGTAAGATTATTAAATGTTCAAATCTGATGCCATAAGTCAGAATGAAGTCCAGGGTGTGGTTAAAACTCTGAGCGAAGCCAATTGAGTCTAACAATGCGATAAAGTAGTTCTAAGGCAATCATTATCAGCATCCATATGAATATTAAAATTACTTACTATAATTACTTTATCTGCACTAAGGACTAAACTTGATTAAAAACTCTGAGAATTCAGATAAAAATTCTGAGTATGGACCAGGAGCACAGTACACTATAACGAATAGAATAGGCTTTAAAGTTTTCCATGATGGATGTGTAAGAATAAGAACCAGGGTTTCGAATGACTTATAATTGAGTTTAGGTTTAGGGTTGATTAACAGGCTTGAGTTGAAAATGGCTGCAACTCCACCTCCTCGGCCAGTGCCTTGAGGAATGTGGGTATTAATATGACTGGAGGGAGTGGATTCACTTAGGCTAACATATTCGTCATGACACAGCCAGGTTTCAGTGAGACTAAATATATCAATATAATGATCTGATATTAGATCATTTACTAATACGGCTTTGGATTGGAGCGATCTAATGTTCAAGAGTCCACATTTAATTCTCCTATTTCGTTGTACTTCTGCAGTGGTGGTCTTCATTTTTATTAGAAATCTGTGTACAACTCCTCTTCTGTTTATTTTTGAGTTGATTAATTTAAGTGATCGGGGGGTTTCTAGATATGAGAGCTGCTTCATCCAAAGTGGGATGCATTCCATCTCTCCTGATCAGACCAGGTCTTCCCCAAAAAGTCTGCTAATTATCTACAAAGCCCACGTCGTTTGCTGGACACCACCTCAACAGCTGGCGGTTGAATGATGACATGCGGCTATACATGTCATCGCTGGTCAGATTAGGCAGGGGCTGTAGAAAACTACGGAGTCCGACATTGTCTTTGCAAATGTACACACCGACTCAACATTAATTTTTGTAACCTCCGATTAGCGTAATCGGGTGTCGTTACCGCAGATGTGAATAACAATCTTACTATATTTATGTTTATCCTTAGCCAGCAGTTTTAAATAGGATTCAATGTCACCCGCTCTGGCCCCGGGAATACATTTGACTATGGTCACTGATGACGCTAACTTCACGTTTCTCAAGATAGAGCTGACAATAACCAGAGTTGGTTTCTCAGTGGATGTGTTGCTGAGTGTGGAGTATCTGTTTGAAACGTGAACTGGTTGGTGGTGAACCATGGACTTCTGCTTAGGGCTAGGCTTCTTGCTACGGACAGTCACCAAGCCGCCCTGGCTTGAGAGGGAGCTACGCTGGGTCGGCTCGCAGGGGCTACTGGGGGCTGGCTAACTACAGCAGCTAACGATTTTGTTTCCATGGTGCCGAGCCGTGCTTCCAGTTGACTGAGCCATGTACCATTATCGCTAAAGGAGGCAGAGGAATAACTAAACATGCGACACACCGAGCAAGAGAGAGCAGGAGAGCGAGAAGCCATCGCTAACTGCTAAGCTAAACTAACTAGTGGATGTAGAAGTGTGTAAACAACTGTGAAGTAGCGAGGAAATCGCTGGCAGAAAGAGAGAGCTAAGAGTGCTTAAGCAGAACTAATGTACATTTAAATGTACAGCGGATAATTAGCCGCTGTAATGAAGAAAAATAGCAAAATTAACTGGGTAGAGGCAGAGCAGCAAAACTCGCTACCAGTCACACAGAAGCTGGCAACAGGAAATGACACAATACGCTTACGTCAGCATGTCAGCGCGTCAAAACCAGTGTGCTCAAGCGCTCAGGCAAGAAAAGGGTTTTGAGTAATCTTTGTACCAGGAAGAGTATATTTCATTGTTTATGTACAGTTTTGAAGTAAGAGCAGGGATGTAGGCTACAAAGAGTTTGGCCCAGATGGTAGCCACGGGGTGTTGGTGATAGTAATAGTAGGGACTTGCCAAAAAAAAAGCCTCCCCAGAGTGCCACAAAATGATAATAATAGAGTTGGCAAATGAAAAAATAAATGAGAAAGCCCCTGGTAAATTAAAATGCAAATTGAGAAAAGGTCCCTGTGAAATTTCTTCTTAAAAACAGTAATTTTCATTTTATATGTTAATTCAGCTACTTCAGCCACTCAGTAAACAGAGCTAATTATCCACAGTAAGAAAACAGAAAAACATCTGTTAGCAAGAAACTAAACCCTCTAGGTGTGACCATACCTGTTGTGGCTCTTATTATGAGAGCACAGCAGGTCCACAGACTGACTCCTCTGAAAGGCGAAGTGGGACAGAAACACTCACCGTCTCACCCTTATTGTGTTTCTAACAGGGAGTTTGTTTTGATGTCCCAGCTGACAAAGTCAAGGAGATTCAGGTGAGGACAACAGTGAAAACTCCCATCTGTTCGAGATGTGTGATGGACTGTTTATAGTGTCTTCAAGATTAAGTTGAATTAAATTAAAAGTGAAAATGAATAATCCAGAGTAAAATATAAATATTTTGACAGTGCTTCTTAGGTGACATCTTTTTCACCCCACTTCCTCCTTAAACAGGAGAACTGGAAAGACGGTCGCCGTTGGCAACTGACTGTAGCCACAGAGCTCCCAGAGTTGGAGGAGAAGCAGTTCGGTAATCGTGGTGACAGAGGCTTTGGCAACGGTAACCGTGGTGACAGAGGAGGGTTCAGAGGTGGAAGAGGACGTAATTTTGGGGGAAAAGGTGGCCGCGGCAATGGATTTCGGAGTGGCGGCGGTGGCTATAGCAACAACAGAGGAGGACACAAACGCAGCTTCAGCCAAGCTTTTCATTACTGACGCACCAACCTTTGGACTGATAAGACTGTCATTTATCTGGGCTGGCAGTGGATTTTATTGGCTGTCAGTGAGAGGGCTTGATGTATGGCTGGTGGAAATCTCCATCATGATACAAGCTGAATTGTAAGCTGTCAAGTATTCATAAATTTAATACACACAGTATATTAAATTATGAATATTCAAGCATAAAGCAAAGAAAACACTGCATGTTTTCTGCAGAATAAGATTTATTTCCAAGTAGCCATATCCAAAGGGTTTAAGATCAGATTCTCTGTGTACAGTATATTAACACAGTACCACTGGCAGCCATTTTGTAGTGCCTGGTGTGTTGTTTCTTTTAGGTGACACATTAGATGAAACTCATGAAATGACATGTTCTCAGTAGTTTTCAGTACATGGCAAGTGAATTAATGTAATTCACTTGCCATGTCTTGAATGGCAGATATCCCAAAACACTGGCTAATCAACCAATAGCACGTTTTGCCTTATGTCACAACACGAATTGATAGTTTGAACGTGTCATCCATTGAGTTTTAGTTAAAGTGTTACTTTTTTACTGGTTGTTTGGGGGAATGGTGGTAGCAATCAGAATAGAGCCTCTGTCCAAAATAGAGGGCGCACTATCCTGACGCAACAACTTGTAAACATGCTACTTGTTGACATGACTACACTAGATAACGCTTGAGTGTGCAGTATGATGGAGGTAGACCTTTACTGCAGACTCTGCGTCATGTGTGTAGGCACTGTGTTTCGGCTGTGCTCAGAAAAAGGTAATTAAATGGGTTTTAACCTTTACAGTTGTGCTCAGTGTCAGGTTGCTGCCTCACCCTCAGCTGAAACCTTTCTCCCCAAAAATATGTTGGATGATTGCTTTGCAATTGCCTCTATTTAATAACTGTCTAATGCTTCCATTCATTTGAATGAAATGACTTATTCATTAAAAAAAGGTCAGTTCAGGTTGTCTGTATTCTTTTTAAGAGAGCGTGAAACGAGCATGTATACATGTACAGTGTTTTAAGGTATACATTTCAATAATACTGCTTTGGGGGACCTTATACATTTAGCTGGCCTTCAAGAAGATACAGTTGTAAGTGCATGAATGGATCACTAACTATAGTTAATGTAATCTACAAAATTTTATGATAAAATGGGATTGCCTGCGCTCCAGAGTACACTGTGCTGAGGAGAAACTACTTCACAGAACACAAATTATAAGGTTTGATTCATAATAAGGTTTTGGAGCAATAAGTCACACTACTCACACAGTTAAGCCCTCTTCTCTCTTCCTCTACCTCACTAAATCCAACTTGCCCCAACACCATTTTGGTGCAGTATTTTTGTGCACAGCATTCAACCATTGTTCATCTCTTACCACCCTGAACACACCAGGAAAAATGCTGTCTTTTTTTGGTTGACATATCCTTGCATTACTTAGAAAACTAAACACTTCTTTTTGAAGTGTTTGCTTTATAGAAAAATATTGCTATTTTCAATTAATGTTAAAATTGAGTAAAATTATGTTATAGTTAAACCTTTCTGACAAAGTCTCAACAAATACAAAGAATCACATTAGAAAAAATATTTTTGTATGTAGTCAAAGAACAAAATATTATTTTTTTAGTTATGTTGTGTGTGTGACTGGGATGTGGCAATGATAAGAGCAGCTGAATATGAGTTAGACCATAAAAGCCGAATTTAGACAGCTGTTTAAATACATCTTTGAAATACATCACTTATACATAAAAGGCTTTATTTTTGACATAATATGGAGTTATGGGTTTCATTCATGACGCAAAGAGATTGTCCACACATTTGTTTGAATCAGTTCAGTAGTTTCCCAGGCAATTTACCTACATCTTTCTGAAAACATTATCTCCCTTTGTAAAGTGCATTTTTACAGGTGGTATACTGAATTACACTGATAACATACTTAACATAATATTCAGAAGGCAACACCTCAGTGTAACTTACACAAAGTATTTAGAGTACAAAAAATACGAGATTCAACAATAAAATGTCCAAATTAATTCTCACAATATTTCATGTGCAAATATTGCATTTAAAAATCTTTGAAGTACTGGCAATATTTCCTGGGAGTAATGCATTCAAGTATTAGGGAGTAGTAGGGAGATCAGATATACGTTTTCTTAAAAAAAATGAAAAGTATTTGCTTCCATCTACATCCAGCCCATTATTGTGATTCACATAAAACTGATTTTGATGCAGACACATAAGAAATAAACAGATGAGACTGATTTTTCTGTAAACTTTCTGATAATTTGGTATATTGTTTTGTTTTCAACCCTCCTAAATTATTGTGCAATGTAATGTACACTCTGTACACCATACAACACCCTCTATTTTTAGACCAATGTTTTCAGTTAAGGACATTTAATTACTCTGCAGCCCTGATGCACTCAACCATACTTGAAATCGAATAAATAGAAGTCTCTAAAGAAAAAAATATTCAAATAAAACACTTGATCATTAAAAATACTACTACCTGCGATCTTTTTGTGTAAAAACCTGACTTCATATTCTAAAACTTCCTTATTTTAATTTGTCAAGTAAAGCTCATTTTGCATCACCATCTGATGCCAGAGTGTGCTGGTTGTCAGGTTATCGGTTACACTTGGTTGTTACTGACTACAGGTCATCACTGGTAATGACAAGTCCATTGGCAATGTGGTTCTCCAGAGTCAAGCCATAATCATCATCCTCCTAGATAACAGAAGCACACACAAAAAGATCAGAGCTATGTAAACGTCAGAGCTATGTAAAACATAAATATTATAGCCCTGCAATTTATGCTGCTTAAACTGTTAGGCTGAGGTTACATCTATACCCAGGTTATAACATAGTTGTAATTTATAATGTAGTTGCAGCACTTGCACCAAGAAAGTTGAAATGTACCTGATTACAAGGAGTGTGACAGTGTTAAGCTTTGTTGATTTCACCTAGACTGCATCGTTGAACGTGTATCAGCTACTTAAACTGAACACTATGGGTGCCTACATCGTGTCGAGTTGGGCAAATCAGTGGTAGCTGTGGGAACTTATAGTTTTATGTCGACCATACCAGGAACTGTAGATTAAAAGTAGCTAATGTAACAAAGAATATATAACTTTTTTTTAATGTACTTGCATGGAAGACTCGGTGTCAGTAGGCTGCCACCAGCCCAGCTACAAATAAGCGGTATTGTTTTCTCCCAGAAGCCCAGAGAAGCAAGGTGGATTCAAGCTACTATTGTCATTCTATTAAAACACAGAACCTTTTTCTTTGTCACAATCGTTATGACATCAATACACAGCACTGTACAGTATATACATTGCACAGGATATTACCACTGAGGACAGTTGTTTACAGTATGGCCCTAGTTTCATTTTCTAGTTAAATATTTGAATATATGACCAATAATTTTTTTTCTTTTCTTATATCATATACCTATTTGAGTGTGTTTGCTGTTTGTGATTAATGTGACTTGGCTGCTGTAACAATACAGTTTCTCATTGGGAGTAATTAAGTAATCTATCAGTCTTCATTTTTTTAAATAGAAATTTCATATTTTCAGTACCATTTATTACTCTCAGACTACTATTTTCCAATAAATCAATCTCTCCCCAAGTTTTCATTGAGTTACAAAAATGATGAGTGAAACAGCGCCCCCTGGTTTGCAATGCATGGTCCACGTTCAGCTTGTATGGTGACAGATGGTAATTCAGTGTTATTGGGGCAATCGTGTACTGAAAGAAACGCAGGTGAAGTCAGCATCCCTTTGATTGGTAACGTCAACCTTGTGCCACTGGGACTCAGGTAACAAGACTAGTATAAGACTGGACCACCCTTTATCTGTTTGTTTTCCGTCTACTGTCGGTGCTCACATATGCAGTATGTTATATGTTTTTGTGTTTTTGGTGTTAGTCAACAAAACAAGTATGAAATAGGGACTGAAATGTGGCCCATTAAGACTACATGTTAACCAGCAGTCACTTCCAAACCATTTGGACCTGCCATTGCGGTCCAGCAAAAAATTGTGAAGGGAAGCTGCTGTGTTCCACTCCAATTAAACCCTGGAAAGTTAGCTAGGTCGCTCAAATGAAATAAACTGGATTTATTTAGCAAGATTTCCAGCAACACTAATGATGACAACGAAATGCTTTTGCAAGACTACATAGCTACCGTTGGCTCAAAATGACAGACTGAGAGGAGGAGCTGATGGGAGGCCGAGGCACTCTGAACATTTTTGCCACCATGAAGGACAGCAGTCTTCTTCTAATACCAGTAGGTGAGTCAGAAACACCCCGTCCTCTGTCCCTGCTAGCTCTGTGGCTTTCCCAATGACTTATCACAAGCTTTGGCTGTGTGTAAGCATATAAGTTTACTGCTGTATATTCAGTCATTAATGTGGTTTTATTGCTTGTAATGCCTGGGTTCAGCTGTTGACTATCTGACGTCACAGTCAGGGTAACTGAAGTTTGTCCAAACTCAGACACCCAAAACCTGGGGCTTGGAACAAATTAAGAACCCTCCAATTTGCGTTTTATTTTTTGACATTTTATCTGTCAAAACACCTGTTTGGCAGTCTGTGATTTCCTTTTCCTTTAAGTTGTGCTGTATAATGAGAATTTTGCTTTAATAACTACCTTGCTAGGGAGTACTGCATGTATATGGAGCTAGTTGTAACGTGTTGGTGAGGATCCGGCAGCTCATTTAATTTTATTGGTGGCACCCTGCCAGAATTTACCAATTTATTATTTCATGAAAATTAAAGCTGAAAACTGCTGTTGTCATTCCCGTGCTGGTCAAGATCTGTACTTTGTTTGCAACTAGGTAAGAACCTTTGCATTTCAATCCTAAATAAGTGTTTATTTTAAACTGATCGACAAAAACATGAAAGTAATGTTATGCGTTAAGTTTGGGAATTTGTGTGAAAATTCCCAAGAATGTGGTTTATATGCGTGACAGTATAGTACTTTAAATCTGAAATTTAGACATTTTACTTAGTGCAGTTTTTAATAGGGCTAATGTCACTTGGCTTCTTTAAGTTTTTTTTCCTTAGACCACACCACTATTAATCTATGGCCCGAATAAATAATTTTCTTTACCCCTCCATTAATGTTTTTGTTTTGCATTGAACCTCTTTTGCACAATTGCCTATATTTAAATCACATTTAAATGCATATTCTATTGCAAATACACCATACTGTGTGTGAATCCTGTTAGAGACGTGTAGAATTTTGTGCCAGCTGTGTTTGGCTGCTTTGTGTCAGTCTCAAGGGTGCTTTTAAGTCCTAGTCAATCCCAGTTTGTGTCTCAGTCTAGGACCTGACTCTAATTTTTTCCCTTGTGTTTCTAGTGTTTCCCTATTCCCTGTGATTTCTGTCTTTCCTGTCTATCTCTGTGTTTGTATGTGTGTCTGTGTCTGGGGCATGGTGCTCCTCCCTTTCTCTCACTCCCTCTCGGCCACCACACCTGCAGTCCATCACCTCATCAAGTCAGCAGTATATATTCCAAAGTCCTACAGCCATATTTCCCCGGAGAGATAGACTATTCTCATGCCACGTAGAAAATGCATTCTAAGTTGTAGCTCCAGTTTTTTTTCTTTTTTTTTCTTTTTTTCTTGTGTCAACATATGCCTCCTCGTGACCAGGACAACTACTTGCCTGCTTGCCTGCCAGCTTATCAGAGTGCCACTCTCCAAACCATCTGCTTGCCTTCCCAGCCACCAGCCCTCAAAACCCCACCTGCCTGCCTGCTCATCTACTCCTTCTCCCAAGACTGCTGCATTCCCTGCTCTCCATATGGCTCCCTCTTCATCTGAAACCTGCTTCCCTCTGCCCCTCCAAACCCTTCTTGCATGCCCACTCATCAACCCATTCCCTGGCTTCACGTACTGCCACCTTCCCTGCTCATCTAACAACTCCCTTCTTGCTTTCTACCTGCTTCCCTCAGCCCCTTGCCCAACGTTAACGTGAATGTGGTGCAGGGTGTCAATATTTGGGCGTCTGAACTAGCTGTCATTATGTTTTAGTATTTGATTGTGAAGTTTAGATTTTTGTATAGTTCTGCTTTACTCTTTGATTTCGTGATGACAAGTCCATTGGCAATTCTCTCTTTAACAATGTTATGATGAGGGGCCCAAGTGGCATAGAGCCATAGTATAATCAAGCCTCTGCAAGTCTTGTACCTGACAAGGATTCCAATCACAAAACAAATTGCTTGCAGTTTTATGTGCATATATGTGTGTGTTTGAGTGTTGTTACTTACATCATCCTTCTGTTTGTAGTCTTTCTCTGTGGTGCGATACGACACCACATGGATCAAAGTGTAGATCCTGCAAACGGAGAGACACCGAGATGAAACACAAGTAGAAAATATGGAAATTGAAAAAAATAGATGCACAACATTTCTGATAACAACAGGGGATATTATTATAATTCTCCATAAAGGCAGGAATTTATCAATCAAAATTACCCTGCTCATAGTGGGGGAAAGTATTCAGTACCAGTTTAAAAACTTTGGTATTTCTTTGCTACTGAATCAAACCTGCAGTATAAAGTTAGGAAGCTCCCTGCTTAGTTTTCAAGGTCAGTCTGTGAGCAGTGAATCTGTCAAAACTCTAATTTTACAGCTGCAAAAAGTAAAAACTGAACGTTATGTGATGAAAATTCAGTGGGTGTGTTACATACACAAGTTTAATGTGTGTGTGTGTGTGTGTGTGTGTGTGTGTGTGTGTGTGTGTGTGTGTGTGTGTGTGTGTGTGTGTGTGTTTGTACCTGTGATATAACATGGCCAGGAATTGGATAAGGAGAAGAATAGCAAAAGAAAACAGGAACATCAAACTGAGAGGCTCCACCTGTCAACATGAAATGACAGTAATGGTGATAACTTTTAGCAGGAGTTACAGCAGCACTGACAGACATTCAAAAATATGTCAGAGTCTTCCTGTATCTATCTCTATCTCTGTGACACATGCATCTAGGACTGGCTGTCTGTCTGCGCTGACCTTGAGGTATTCTCCAGATTCACTTCCATTTGGGTAGTATTTAGGGATCTTGATGCTGATGACATCATTTCCAATTGCCTGCAGGAAGAAGGTAGCTACCACCCACAGCACGTTGATGATGAAATACAGGAAGACAGCCTGTGCGGAGGAGAGATAATATAAATCCTTTTCTTAACTCTTCATACCAAAAAATGAATAACATGTCAGTTTTATTGCCTGCAATGGTAGTGAAAAGTGTGAATATGCATTAAAAATGGACAGAAATCTTAACTGAGATAAACATCCCACAAAGATCTAAAATTTCCTTTGCTCATTGTCTTTCCCATTCCAAACAACTCAGTCAGGGGATGTTTTCTGAATAACACATGTAATCAAAAAAGTTAGTAAATCGAAATTCTAGTTAGAGCCTGACTGACAAATTAGCGGGCCAGTATTATCGGTTGATAATAACAGATATATTGGTATCAGCATACTTGTTAACCACTAAGTAACAAGAAATTGCATTAGAGAAATGTGAAAGATATGTTTGCAGTAACTGAGAAACAGTTTTAAAACAAATTTAAAATATCTCGCTCTCTACATTTCACAATGTTCATGCTATGTGGTCATGACAAAAAGATTATTGGACAGCACACTAAACTGCTATCTGATTTTTTTTAAAAACTCTCCCTCATATTATTATTATTATTATTATTATTATTATTATTATTATTATTATTATTATTATTATTATTAATATACATTTAACTTTAAAAATCTATTATTGCTTGGGCTCTAATTGTGATATACAGCTTTAATAGGTTGAAAAAAAAAATATATATATATAAAAGAAGCTACACAGGAAAGAAGATGGTTAGAGGTGAATGGCCTTTTATCTCTTGCTTGTTGGGAGGAACTTTTTGCCTTTTTCTGATATTATTATTGCATGTGCACTCTAGGAACCCCTGTTTGTGAGTGGCTTGACAGTGGTCAAAGTCAAAGAAACACCAATAAGAAGATCAATAAATAGACAGAAAAAAACAGAAAAAAACAGAAAAGACAGAGCAATTTTCGGTTTGACTTGTGTTTGGCTTCTCTCTTTCTGTAGAAGCCTTCACTACCAATACAATTAGACAAACAATAAACATTTGCACAGACAGTAAATGCGGTACATGAACAGTAAATCTGACCTTGTTGCGCAGTGACTTCAGTTCCCTGGTGACCTCCTCCTGATGTGCTTTAGTGTCAATGATAGGCTTCAAGTAGCGCTCAATTAATTTGTTCCAGAAGTCTTGCTCACCCTAAACACAAGCAGAGATTCATGCACACAAACTGTTTTTAGGATTTATTTAAATTAGGGCAAAAGTGGAACAGAATGGGTCACTTGTTCAATTTAATAGCTCCATTTTATAAATATTAATTTTCCTCTGCCTGAGGCCACCAACAATGTAATAATGAAATAATATTTAAGGATGGTTGATTACTTTTTTATTGATGTACCTTCGTCAGCCTAATCAATCGAAAGTAAAGCTAGGAGTGCCAGAACATTTACATTTACCCATTGCAAGACCTAGCTTAGCTACACCTTACCCGCTCAGACAAAGTATTGTTGTGGCAATACTTTCCCTTGATTACCCATTTAAGTTACAATTTGTTTATCTGTGCAGAAAAGGATTTTCAGCTTTATAGCTGACCCTGACTCTTTCCTGCTAGCTGCTGTAAAGGATTTGCTTCTCACAGAACAAGGGGCTGAATCAGCATCTTACCTCATCTAGTTTTTGCACCTGCGGGGCGGTGAGTGTTTTCTCGATGGCTCTCTTTACTCTCTTCTCTAGTCTTTCCATTCGACTGGTCTTCAGGACACGCCGAGCCTGGGAGATAGAGTCAGTTACTCAATGATTCAGTCATTCCTCTTCTGCAGTAGATTTTAATTTTGGATTTCAAAAAATTATAAGACTTGGAAATAGAGGCATGGGATATATTAAAATAGTTAATTCTCTATAATGCATATTTTATAAGGGAAATTCAACTGACAAATATGAAAAAAATATGGCAAAATAAATGTTTAAGGGCCAGTGTTTAGGATTTGGTTGCGTCTAGCTGTGAAGTTGCAGATTGCAAGCAGCTGAATACCCTTACCCCCACCCCTCCTTTTCCATGCGTGTAGGCAAACCTAAGGTTGCCCTCAGGTCATGTAAAAACGTGAAAGGCTCTCTCTAGTACCAGAGTTTGGATTGTCTGTTCTGGGCTACTGTAAAAATACGGCGGTGCAAATGGTGGGCTCCGTGGAAGAGGACCCGCTCCATATGATAAGAAGGGCTCATTCTAAGCTAACAAAAACACAACAGTTCTTAGGTCAGGTGATTATACACTAATGGAAACATAGTTATGAATATTATATCCTATTTCTGCCAAAAGATCCCCCGAGACTCTACACACTGGTCCTTTAAGGAAAGAGAAACTAAATAGTTGAGCTATTGGTGCCAATCTCATCACATATTGTTTTAAGAACAACACATTACTACTATATTTTAACCAAGTCAGTTATCTTCACCTGCTCTGCCAGTGCATATTGTAACTCCTCCAGCTGGCTGCCTGTCAGAATATCTTCAGGCCCCACTCCACTTAGCTCTCCATTAAGAGTGTCTGTTAACATTAAGACTAACTCTTCACACACATCATCCTGATTTTTGTTGCGGAGTGTGTATCTGAGGATAAGAAAAGCACAAGAACAGATATCTGTAATTATACAATTGCAGTTATACAGTTTTACCTGATGCAACAGTGTAACTCTATTTTGAGACCGAACCAAGACACAAAAAATGCACACACACCTAATGAACATGAACACGAACATTACATTTCTTACAATATATGCTTGTACACATACCTGCAAGTAAACAACACACACACACACACACACACACACACACACACACACACACACACACACACACACACACACACACACACACACACACACACACACACACACACACACACACACACACACACACATGCATATATAGGGAATAATGAGCTTGTCGAAAGCCCAAGTGTTAACATTAGTAACAACATGTACAGACAGATGTACAATATAGAAATGAATACAAACTATTTAATTAATATGTTTTCAGTGATATTCACTGTTTTTTTTGCAAATGTGACAGCTTTTGTGGGTCTTGTGATAAAAGCACGGTGAATAAGAAGTTACAAAAACTCACATTTCTTTGTATAATGTTAATTATTTACCGTATTTGTTCTTGTAGATTTCTTTTCATGTTGGCATAAGTCAGCTTCTTCCAAAACTCTTCTCTCACCGGCTTCACCCAGTCTATGTACACACACGCCAGTAACGTCATTATAGTATGCTATGCATATTGTGCTCTACATAGTGCATTGTATGAATTGCAGTAATAAATAGTATTAGGACAGATAAACATTTAAAGTGCTTCTCACCACTGACAGGAAGCTCCTTTGTTTCCTCGAGGCCAAAAGTCATTAAGTCATCGTCATCCTCCTCCTCCTCGTCATCATCATCTTCGTCGGATGCACTCAGTGATATGCTCTGTTTTTCATCACCGTCATAACTGCACACATGCACACACATTTTTGTGAATTTCAGGTAGTATGGATTTCACAATTCCAGTATATTTGTGTTTTTGTCCTCATGCAAGTACCAAGGATATTTTGATTCCAAGCATGATAATTTCAAAATGAAAAACAACCATGTTTCCTCAGTTTGGGACGTGAACTGTACTATGTTTAATATAAGCAGAATATAGATGTTTGTCTTGTTAACATGAATGACAGTTTGGCCAATTGACCAAGCAGCTGATTGACTTGAGAGCATTACAAGATTCTGACAGGTTGGCTAAAGTATTTAGTGACTAAATAGATTATTGATAAACACAACAGCAGAAAGAAAAGAAAAAAATTACCTCCAACTGGAAGCAGCGCCATTGCCTTTTGCTGCCTTGCCGTTCGGTGTGTCAGTAGGAGGTTTCTTTGCTCCTTCTCCAGCCCCTTCTACAGCTTCTTCTTCGGTGGCGTCAAGTTTGGCTTGCGGCTCCAGCTCTGCAGCTGGCTGTTGAGTTATTTCCTGGTTGGTGATTGGACGGGGAGGGGCTTGCTGTGCAACCTGGCCTTTGATCTGTTGAAGCATCAGATTCTCTGTTTCCTGCGTGATCTGTAAAGCAACAGGATAAAATTGATTGAACCATCCATCCACTCATCCACTGGAAGGCTCGTCAGTGGCTGTTTGGTAACAGTACCTGTATCTTCATGTCCCAGCAGCAGAGTCTACAGTTTCTGTCACACAGGATATCATGGCTCTTTTTCACTTCTTTTTCTCCCCTGACAGACAGAAGGAATGAAGAACAGTCAGTTTAAACATACACACATTAAAATACAGACACACATGGTGAATGATTATTGGGGACGCATATCGGCATAAATGGAAATAAATTAATTCCCTGCTGCCTCCGCTTATCTGTTAAATAAGTGAATAATTGGTTAACAGCACCCTGTTCCCACCTGAATCAGATAAGCAGTAGAAAATTAATGGATGGATGAATGGATTGATTTGGGCAGCTAAAAGTCTACATGCCTACTTTTCTGTGGCTTTTAGTTGGTTTATCATAACTTTTATATTTTCATACATTTCACTTATTGTATTGTAGATATTTTATTTCTTGCACTTTTTAATGTTATCTTAAATAGAGTGCACAAATCACAGGCCTCATTTTAGTCATGTGTTTCATGTTTTTCCATATTATCTTATATATGCCATACAGTTAGAGGTCTATTGATTACATGATTATAATTATAATAATGTTATATGTTATTATTTGCATGTTGATAATCAGGGACAGTTAAAAAGTTCATGTGAGAATCAGCTCTATAAGATAATGATAACAATCATGGATTACATCACACAAAATAGTTTCACTAGAGTGTGTTCATGTTTACCATAGGATCCATACTTAAAATCAGTTAAACTTGATGATATTGAATTGATTACAGTAACACAGTCACCATTATTACTGCTCGTACTACTGACAGGAAATCATATTCTACTGCTGTTTTTTCTGCTTCTATCATTACCCCTTTTCCTGTTTCTTTACTGCTACAACTAATACCAACAGTGATGAAACCAGAATTCACTTTATTAGATAATAGAGTGCTTAACATTAAGTGATGATTATATTCATACATTTGCTGTGTCTTTTTGATATCATCATACATTAAATAGTAATTAAAAGATGAATCAATGGTGAAAATAATTGTTTGTAGCTGAAAGTACCACTGCTACTTCTAATATTGATCAATGCATTACTTGTTGGATTCCCTTGTGCCCCAGGACACAATGTGCATGTTAACCAGTGAGTAGATGGTCAGTAGGAGATATCCACTGGGGATACAGATGAAATACATCAGACCATAGATAATCATTCCTGTGGAAGAAAATAATGAAACATAACGTAACATAAAGCTGTTAACATAACACAACGCAGTGTAACTAACATAATATAACATAACATAAAACAGTTAGCACATCATGAAATAAAAATGTGAAAATAATATTTATAATGATATATTATAATCATACCAAACTCCTCTGGGTGTAGTATGGCTGTCACCATGTACATGATTGCCATAGAAACCAAAAACAAGCCAGTAGGGGTCAGGAAGGTGCCCTGAATCACCATGTCACCTAAAAATGGAAGGGGGTGTGAGTATATGCAAATGAGGGTTTAAAATACATTGACTAAAACATTTTTACTCAAATAATGTTTGTTATATGAAGTCAAAAAGAGTTTTTTTAACCCACCGATGATGGAGAAGAAGGATGCGGTCATGAGGAACGCGTATAGAACACTCAAAATGCCAGCAATGGTTATTTGATTATTAGGCTTGGCTACAAAACAGACGATGATGTAGAACACGGGAGGAATGCTTGCGATGATGATTGAAAGTGTACCAGTGATTTGGAAGACAAACTGGAAAGCACCTGTCAGGAAAAGACATAGAGAAAGACAGAAACAGTCAGACGGAGAAAGAGAAATACATATAGAACAGATGCAGGTAGATGGACAGCAGTGAAGTTATGAAGGTGGAAACTAAACAGTGATCTGCGGGGCAAAAGGTCAGGTGTTAGTAAATGGGATTAAATCTTCAAAGATCCTGGCCCATCCATTACGCTGATAGATGCTTACAGCCCCTTCAATCTATGCAATTTTGGGATGTTTCAGCTGAAAGATGACAATTGTGAATAGTGGTAATTAAATTCAAAGCTGTGATCTAAAATTGGGTCCAGCTATGAGTGAGCTTTGGCAACCAGTGACAGGTTCCGTTAATTCTGTCAGAAATTTAGGACCAAAACCCCACCACACGACTGCTGCTACAGTCCACATTTACAACCCAACCAATCAAATATGAAATGAAATTACGCAGAATACACTACTAAGGTAACGTAACTCACAGGTAAAAATCATATTTACCTCAAACTCACTTTTTAGAATTGATTGCACTTTGGGCAAAGCAAATTTACTGTTCTCTAAATATGAGAGCAGCGAAGATGGATGACACAAGTTGAAATCCTTCTGTCTTTAAAAAAAAAAAAGTGTACTGTGTAGCACTATGATTCACCAGGCATTGATTGCACAATTTGAAATGCCTCATGATACCGTACAGTCTGACACAAATTGCGATCAAGATTTTATTAGACCTCTCCTGGACATGTGAAATGCAATATCATAAATTGTTGTAATTGCACAGTGCAAAGGGCCCAAAAAGGTTCATAACGCATCACATGTTTTCTCATGTGTTCATGATAAGATAAAATTTATTGGAGAGTTAAAGTGTGTGAAGCCCTTTGAGACAAATCACTCTAGTAGTACTTGTATAACTTACTGTATTTTACATCAGCATTTTTGAAGCAAAAAAACAGCACACCATAGCTGCATTGGGAAGAAGTTTACTGTGTTAGGTAGTAGTGTAAATACAGGTACTGCAAGGTCTCTGAGGACATGTTAGTGATATCTTTTGCTAAAGTTGATTAAATTTAAGGGGAAATTAATCAACAATAATTGTTTTAAGTTACCATGTTCATCATTCAAAGGGAATCGGTTAACAAGAGATTAGAGACGCAGGGATACAGTATTAGAGAAGAAAATGTTAGCCCCAATGTTCGCTGTCATTAAATGACCAGCAATAAGGAAGGGCTAGTAGAGTACTAAACTGGACAAGAACCTACCTGCTATCATGAGAGTCACAGACGCTGGACCAAGGATAGAGGAACCAACAGTGAACATTTGGTACAAGATGTAAAGCCTGGAGATGGATGAGTTTCTCTTCACTGTCTCGGAACCACTACAATTTAAGTCACAGTCACAAAGAGTGCGTATGAATACAGTGTGCATTTAATAGTGTATAGTAAACATCTAATTGGGGAAGTCTAGTTTGTAGATATCACTCTGAAACTCTAGAAATTAAAATAAAAATCAAAATAAATCGTTTGGATCAAATTTGAATTCAATTTTCTTAATCAGTTAAGTGAAAAACTAACTAGCCATGGAATGAAACCCCACTAATTCTAATAATGAATAACACTAACTTGTGCAGAAGGTCCAGTGTATTAGCCAGTGTAGAGGGTCCCCATCGTCTCCTCTGGTTGTAAAACTCTTTGAACTCCTGTGGTGAGTTGGTGTATGCATCTGATGCAGCATTGTATTCGACACGCCATCCTTGCTGCAGTAGCAGGGTACACAGCCAACGATCCTCCCCTAGAAAAGTATACATGCACAAAAGAGACCAAAAAAGAGATGTTTTATATGGACGTGAACGGTCAAAGACAAAACTAGGGGAGGTAAAAATGGCCGTTGCACATGCATGTGTTTGTGCCAACCTTGGTCATATTGTACATATTCCGCAGCTCTTGTTGCAGTTGTTGTGTATCTCTTTAAAACATTGTCATCCATTAAGGCCGACCCTCTAAATAGACTGAAACATCCTGGACTGCACAGCACAGAGCCAAACACATGCTCTGCTGTCTTCTGTAGCCAGTGGCCTACTGCATACTCAAACTTCTGGTACCACACCATGGGACCTGGGATGGTAGGCACGCATGGTGGTGAGCAGAGGGAGTCATAGAGACAGTGTGATAGGAAAAATGGAAGAAAAAAAAGGAGGACAAAGGAGGGGAGAAATGAGAGACGACATTCAGCACCGAAAACACACAAATGCTCCTAAATTATGCTGGACTGGACCAGTCCATTACACATAGACAGACATTTAACGAGCCCAACTCCCACCTCTTTACAAATTAGCTTCATAAAGCCATTTGACTTTTGGTTTTTTGGACTGTATGAGGAGGATGCGAACCAGACCGAGAAAGCACCAGTCACGGGAACTGAACCAGGACCCTTTCAATGATTAATACCTTTGATTACTGCTACAAATATAAGAATGTCCAGTTGATAGCTATACTATGTAATGACCTTCCCACATGAACAACCGACGGAGTCATGTATGAATCAACTATTAATAATATTTACAAGTTTATAGATGAAAAATATGGTGCAACTGGATTATAAAGTCCTACTAGTAAATGGGTTGCTATACCCTGCTGTGTGGTTACTCTATACTGGCAGCTGGTGCCAGCTGCAGAGGGCAAGCAAAAATAAAATCATAAAAGAATAAATAAATGAATAAAAAAAAATAATTGTTCAACATTAAAAAAAAAGTGTACTTACCCATACCAGTAGGATGGATTCTACCACATGCTGCACCTACATTTTCATACATCCTCAACCTGTCAATAAAAATCATTTTTAATTACTGCAATTAAAAATGTTTCAAACACAATAATAACTGAAAAAAGTGGCTGAATGACTAACCGACAAAACTAGATAAAGTATTTGCTGTCCATCATTTGTATCAGCAATTTATGTTGGAAAAATAATGAGATTTTAGTCCTGTGCCAAGAAAGTACAAGTCAGTTGGTTGATTTGTCTGTCACTGACCTGTCTACAAGCAGAATCACAGCTTTAGGATGGAAGTCAGTGTCTCCGTCCAGAGCCAGGATATACGTGTGTTCATCTGAGATGAATTTTCTTTTGTTGTCATTTTCATCCTGAGGCAACAGGAAACTCTCACCATCCAGAGAAATCAAACTGGCTCTGCATGGGTTATTCTGGCGCTGGACAAAACAGGATAGATCAATATTTTACACAGATACTCTCAAAATACTAATTTGTACACATTTTACAAATAGGGAGAAAAGTCTTACTGGTATCTTCTGAGGGTTCTTGACGATGTAGCCCTTCCAGCCGAGTAGATAATACAGATACATAATCTGGAAGTCATATACATTCATTTAAAGTGTGAAAATCCAAGACATGGATAAAATCTAAATAGTTTTACTGTGCTTTTATGGAGAGTGTCTTAGCCTTCTGCATGATTTGCTGGGCTGGCAATGCCACTGAGGCACAGAAAAAGTCTGTCGGAAAAATGGTAACAACAGCCAGTGAACTGTTAGGGATCACGTTACCAAGCATGGAATGCATTTACAGAGGCACACTGATGAATAAGGCAAACAACATTGGGGGTGACAAGAGGCACCCCCTTGCCTCCTCATTTCAACTGTTGCCATCTTGGTGACGATATTGCCCCTCTCTATTCACCAAAAATAGATCCAAATTCTCAGTTGTTCCACAAGCCACTTAGGTTTTAAACAATTAGTGCACATAATAATTTAGCAGGATGTTCAGCTGGTCTGGCCAGCCTTCTTAGGTGCAAGGTGCGAGACACGGGTATAGGTATGGGTATAGGTATGGGTATGGGCATATGTGTGAGTTTGTCTATTGGAACGTGTATTGTTGACTCTGTATGTATGCCACTGGTGACTCTATTAGTGGCTGTGTGTTGCTGTGATGAAATTCCTTGTGATTGTGCTGAAAACTGATTTCCCCATGGGGACAATTAAAGTATCCATCTAGTGTATTTGTCCCACAGAAACTTGAGCAGAGGTGACTTGTCAATATTAATTAAATTCATCTGAGAGACCTGATGAAATTGTGTTTAAAGGCACCATAATCCAAACAGAAAAGACAATATAATTGTATCCACATTTTTATAAAGCATATCTCAAATTTTAACCAAACATATTCTTAAAGATACAGATACTGTAGTACGATAATATGCAAAAAGAGATGTTTAATGAATGACATACTTGAGTCTACTCTGATCGGACAAAACCAGTGCAAGAAAATTTCTTCAATTTTTGCTGTTTCTCAGAGATGACTGCATTTCATCAGAAGACTCAGAGATTTTTTAAGCCGTCCCTGCATGGTACTCATACACAATTTTAACTGGGAACTATTTGGTGCAGGTTTTCTTATTGTTGGCCACCAAAATCATCTTGTACCATGCCACTTTTAAGCTTTACATGCACACACACACACACACACACACACACACACACACACACACACACACACACACACACACACACACACACACACACACACACACACATATATACTGGAATATATTGACACACAAAACACCATTCGTGCTTCATACCTGGGACCATCTTTTCTTGTTCCTGATGAGACTTTTGTCTTTTAGGTGAATATAAAGCATGTTGGCTTCTGGCATAATAAACATCAGTCTGCCACCGTAGGGAGTCTCAATGATTGACACATCATCTGGCTCTTTGTTAGTAAAAACCCTGAGTGGTTGGATGGATAGATAGTTGGTTAGAAAGATAGATGTACAGAAAAATATATCGATAAATATTACAAAGATGGATAACCTCACCTATAAACCTCTATGACAACATGGATCAAGTCATTAACATAAGAATTGACCAGCCTCTTCCCTGTGTCCTTTTCAGTCATGAAGGCATCGTCCACATAAATGTGACACTCAAAGTCAAAACAGTCCTTATGATCCTCCTTTGGATCGCCTCGATAGCGGTCCAACCTGAAACAACAAATGACAGTAACAACACAACAAAAGTCTATTTACAAGTATTTTCCTCTTTTGTACAAGCTGTCAAAGCATAAATAGGGGATTACAATTTCAAATATTAAACAGTGCAAATGTTCAGCATTTAAAAGCCTTGAAGCAGTTAAGTCATTTTAAAGAGCAATATAACACCAGGCTGCAGGGGTGCAAACTTGTCTTCTTTTGCCAAAAATCACTTGGGACTGTTAATTAGTTGATGTGACATAGCGAACGCTAGCTATCACAATTTGGACGTAATGTTAGGTGGTAACGTTATTTCCATGATGTCTAACATTAGCTAGCATACTTGTTATTCCAGATCCACTCATAACTCAATGGACGTTAAGGTTCTGGGACTAACCGTTAATTGTTACTAACGTTAGCATTTTGCAGATGATTACAACATTAGTTGAACTCCTCAGCCAAAATGCAAACCTAATGTAAACCTTAGCCCCCGATGCTTACATTTTCTTTATGCTAAGATAATATTAGCAAAGCTTATACTGTCATTTGGATAAGTTTAGACATTTAGCTAAAATGTACCTACATTACTTATGATGTAGTTAAACAGGACGCTTGATACAGTAGCCTATTTATGTCGCCTGAGAAAGGGACAAATGACAAATGAGCTCACTAAAACAGAAGCTGAACTGAAATTACCCTGTGACAGTTTTTCTTTTAGTTGTAGTGGCTGTGAAATTAATTTAGAAGTGTAATATCTAAGCCCTGTCTTTTAATTGACCAAACAGCAGTTGCAATAGCTGTTAAGAGAATAAACGAAATTAATTTTTACCATCTACCCCCCCCCCATCTCTTGCACCGCTGACTAGAATTGAGCTCTGTTCCACCTGAATTCACACCCAACACTGATGTCACGTTGTACTGACACACCCTAGAGAACAATTCTACATCGGGTCAGCAAAAACAAGATTTTCAACTGTGATTAAGTTGAAAAAAGGAACTAAACCCATGTTGTGTATGTGATACTGGTACACCTAGGTGACTGCAGTCACTGTGTCTCGAACCTGAACATGGAGGTGAGAATCTTCAGCATTTCATCATAGGTTTCATGCCACATTGTGGCACAAAGATAGATCACACATTTCTGTATTTCATCGTGGCTGTAGAGCAAAGGAGAGAGGAAAGGGGATATGAGAAGTTTTCAGCAGAAGTTTTAAACAATTCATGTTGTGAAGATACACATTTCTCAATAGCTTAGGAAAAAACTTTGATCTGTAATGGAGACTAGGGACTGTTAAAGTCCCATTGTGCCAATGACTTCATGCAACATCACACTTGCACTAACTTGTCAATGCAAAAAATTGTGATTCCATTTTTCAATTGACACACACACAAAAACACACACAATAACCAATGTAAAGTAATCACCCAAACACTTCTCCTCATCTCACCTCTCTTGGTTTCGGGCTCGTGGCACCTTCATCTTGGTGTTGAGTAGCAGAGACAGGTCAATGAAAGCAGACTCATAGAGTCGACGAACAAAGAGCTGAGAGGTTCTCTCTATACGCTGGACCTACGACATGGTGAACCATAGAGGCATTTACGTGTATGTCTTTTTGTGTGATGTCAGATAAGAGGCCCCTGAATTGATGAAACTACTAGTAGACCTAAAATTTCATAAATTGTGCCACGTAATATGGTGTATTTTTAAGTTTGACACTCTCTGGTGGTAGGCTGTAGTTTTAGATTAAACTGAATGCTGGAAAGTAACCCAGAACCTGTCTTTTTATGGGGTTTGTTTGTCCGCATTACAAAGAAAACAAATTGTCACTGACCCTTACTGGTATCAACCATGCAGATAGTTTTGGTTTTATTTGCCAGGTTTTGAGATATCTGCAATATCGGCTGCTATGCTAATACAGTGGTGTGAATGTAGCTTTCTGGTGCTCATTTACTTCAGAAAATACATAAAAAAATTTCAATAGTAGCATGTCTTTCCAGACATCATTGTCACTGTTAATCTGGGTAATCCACAGACCTTGCTGTGAACAGTTTGAACTCTAGTGTAGAGAGATGGAGAGTTCTTGTTATAATTTTGGTGAAGTGACCCTTAAAGAAGCTTATTGTAAATGGAGTGTATGTGTGTGTTTTTATACTGATACCTTGATCTTCCATACATAGTAGGTACATGTGACGAAGCCTGACCACATACACACTCCCTCCAGGGCCAGCATTGAAAAAGGCCATTGCAAGTAATAGCTGTCAAATAGTCCATAAACATTTTGGTCAAAATATACGTTGACTGAATGTACTATATCTAGACGCTTGTCCATAGATTACATAATATATTGTTATAGGATATTGCATGATGTGTCGTTTTAGGACATTTTGCTCACATTAAACACATTTAATAACCAAGAAAGCTGCTTGAAATGTAAGGAGCACAACTGCTCACATACACAGTTTAAACCTTATACAGGGAAATGCTTACTTATGTTAGCTGAATTACAGTAAGCAGAAATGTTGTAAATACTCACTCACTCACACACACATTCATACACAAACAAACGTGTACCTGTTAAGTGAAGTCCGACAAATGCTCCTGGTAATCTCAAGTAATACCACAGGGGTTGTGTTCTTATGGCTCAGGTAGACCAAGCTTTCACAAAACTCTGCAATGGAAACATAGCTAAACGTTTTATGAGGTTGGTTATAAGTGAAATTATATTATATTATATTACTTTTGAAACACAGAACTTCCCGGTACAGATGTGCCCTCGAAAGTATAGAAACATGAGCAACTTGTAGCCAAGGATTTATCACAATTTACCACAACTACAGTACAAACATTTTTCAGCTGATGTATGACTAAAATAACCAAATTAAACTCAATTAGTTCAAACAAAAGAACATCTGAATGACTTTAAGGAGAGTTCAAACAATTCTCAATACTGGGTTAATGGTAAAAAAAATAAACTTACCTGTGATGGTCCCCTGCTTTGCTCCGTCCAATTTTTGTGCCTGTGTAATGAAAAGTATCAGTCCCAACAGTAGCACTGCGGGTCCTGTGCAACATAGTGGCACTGCAAAACTCATTCTGACTGCATGAATCTTACAGGCCACCACCCCGAACCAATGGCAGGCTGCTGAGCAGAAGGCCTGAAACAGGAGACGAGGGAAATGTCAGCAGTGTACTGTAAGGGGGGACAAAATTCAAGTTTTCAGTTAAGTGGTGTAGCTGCTAGGACTACATGTGTAAATTAGCCACAGTTCATCTGATTTCCATGAAGTGCCAATAATTAAGCTCTGAAACTGATATGTTTAAGAATGCAAAAAAAGTTCCAAGTCGAAGATTGGTTAAAGAAAAGAAACATCTGGAACTGTAACCGTGCTATATGTGAGTAACTACTGGGTAAAGAGCCTGAGGTTGGCAGCTCAGTGATCAGTGACTGAATTAAACCAGTTGGAGTTATTCAGAATTAACGAGAGAGATTTTTTTTGGTTCTCAAAATTTTTCATAGGCCTACTTTACTGATGAAATGTTCTGCTTTAGTATAGACTGGACCTACTGTGAGCCATTAAAGTGAAGTAGTAAAGTAAAAATACATATTCAATCAGAGTACATTTACAGAAACAGAGTGGTAACATTGGGTGAGAAATAGACTATGGCGTCAAACTTAAGACACGATTTTGTCTGCTGCACTGAAAAGTTAGGTCCTGCGGCTTTTGGATGAATTTCTATTCCTTCTTCAGCTATTTTACTATTTTAAATAGGAATGTCTTAATCTTCATGTTGCATGCGCTCAAACATGCAATTTCTTCTTTTCTTTAATTTTAACCATGCAAAACATTGGTGTGCCCCTTCATTATATACAGAGAAATCCATTTTGACTGTCAAAGAAGCGCCGAATATCCATAGCGAATATCCCTCAAGGGAAACAAAGAATAGAGGACTATTCATATCTACTGTACTTTCTTTATGTCTATTTTTCTGCCTTCCTCATACCTACCTGTAAGAAAAGCAGCCCCAGTCCTATTTGCAGTAACTCCCAGTCCTTCTGCAGATTAAAGTCCAACCAGGGGATAGATTTCTGAATAAGCAAATGGTAAAACAGGTATACCGCTCCTACAACAGAATAAAATGTATCACTGATGTAGAAGAGACAATGTATGATATAAATAGCATGAAATATGAAACACAATACACAATAAATACAATATCAAAAAGAGTGCAATATCTTCGAATAGCTTAACATGAAATCAAATGTAGTGATTTGAAATAGTAAGAAACAGTGGGTTTTAAGTATTTAAAATGAAATTAGGCTGTTGTACAAAGTGGAATAAATTGATCTTGTTGTGTGTACAGAACAGAAAGCATAGCTTTACAAAATTGAAAACAACAACTGAAGACTTCATCACAGCTGGAGAACATCCTCTGCAATCCATCCGCACCCCTGACATCAAAGAATTGTGTTTGTTCTCCATTGTGAATGTTGGAAATTACATCTTAACAGTCTAAGCATGGCAAAGCACAGTGATGTTGGCAGAGCATGTGTAATTTTCTAAGCAGGGCTTTTTGATTACTGTGTGCTGATAGAGACATTGATGCCACATTATTACCTATCACAATTATCCTCAGAATACTGCTGATGACAAACACAAAGTCCCTGAAACCATCCAATTCTGACAACGTATCCTGCAGGGAGAGAGAAAGAAATGGGTCAAACAGTCTCACTGATCATGTCAAGTCAACATTTTTGTACACTGCAACTATACAGGCCCAAAAGGGATCACTACCCATCTGAAGCTGTACCAGAAGTCATGGAAAAAAACCTGACACAGGTGGCCTTGTGTGCAATACAATTACAAAATATTACATCACTGAAACAGTAAAAAAGATTTTTAAATTTTAAGGCTAGGGATCAGTGGGGGATTTTAGCTTTTTATGTCATTAACTTGTAGTTTACAGTGGCGTGGATGGAAATTCCAGTTTGGTTGCTGATTAGAAAAGTAGTTTTGTGGTTAAGGGGTTGTTGCGTGAAGACAGAACAATAGGAACACATGATAGAAAAACATCATACCTGCATGCGGTTAGTAGCTTGCAGTGGATTTTCCCACCAACAAAGTGAGATAAGGAGGGAAGAGAAAATTCCAATTCCAACATAAACAAAGCAGTCGGTGCTCTGTCTATCCACATATGATGATACACGAACATAGTAGTCAATTCCCAGGAGACAGTAACCTGTTAGTTAGTGAAGTAATGAACCAGTTAGTTAGTTAGTAGTTCTGTTTCTCTGTCTTTCATGCCAGTAAATTTGCATGCAAGCTAATGTTAAAAAAACGCAGTATTGAAGTATTTGTCAATTATTTGTCTATAGTTCTATCATGTTTATATACAACTAATTTGCAAATAGCAAATAACTATTAGCAATGTAATATGGACTAGTGTTTGTATTTGAGAGTGTGATTACATTAACACAATGAGGAAATGTTGTCATTTAACATTTCCTCATTGTGTTAATGAGGAAATGAGGAAATGTTGTCATTTAACTTATTAATGTTTAGGCACTGGGTGCACTTTGTTAAGGTTAGGGAAAGATTGTGGTCTGGTTGAATATACAAAAAAATGATTTGAAACACTACTGCAGACTTTCCCCAAACTTTGTGCCTAAGCCTAACCACACATGGGACTGTGGATGTGAACCCGCGCTCTGGTGTCACAGTCATGTACTTTGTACGGCCACCTTCCACCCCAGTCACCTCCCTTGCCTCTGAACATAAGCTAGCCAGTGATTACCCTCAACACCACAATGTAATTGGGAAAACAATTAAGTCGTCGATAAACCTAATTTCTAGGAGACAGGGTTGCAGTCATACACACATTTGTTACTTAGATAAGACTGTTTCTCCCAATACGCTTCATTCATGACGCGGCTATTGTTGTAAAACATGTTTTATAAACAATGTGAGCTGTTTAAGTGTTTTTCTCCACCATGAAACCTGGAACCCGCAACCTACAAGAAACCAGTGTCTGAATGCTCAAATCAGAGCTTGCCAGTGTTATGCCAGTTAGTAAATCTTACATTATTCATCTGAGACAGCTGTCATAATTAGGGTTGCAGATTTACTGAACCAGACATTGCATGGAAAAAAAACAACTTAACAATGGAAAGAAAGTGACGGGACTTATAATTAGAGAGACATCTCAGTTCAGTCAAAACCTGAAGACACAAACTACAACTGAAATATGTTCAAAACAAGCGGGAGAAAAAGAAAAGCAACATCTATTATTGCACATTTGCAATATATACATTTGTAGGAGGGAGAGGATAACAAATTGTCATCCCTATAGTTGCAATTTGGATAAGGAAAGTCGGTCAGCATGGCTATTAAATATGTCATATGAACTAGAGGGTTAGGTAAATGTTATATGTTTTTGTGAAGCAGTGAACCAGTGACTTGGAGTAAAGAACAGTCAGAATCAGATTTTCTTTTTTGATGGGATAACAACGAACCAAATGGGACTCGACACTCAAAAGCACCATGTTGAGTCTGTGAGGGTACAATTGATTATGGAGATATGCTTTGTGATTGCATCGTCATTGATATTTGTTACTAGCATCACGTTCAAAAAAAGCCAGACAGGCAGGCAGAGACAGTTTTCGAGATAGACAGTAAATTAAAGAGTTACCTGCAACTGTGAGAATGAGGGAGCATATTGGGAACACGATCTTCCACGTTTCTCTCTGTAGTCTGAATACAATCTGTAGAATGGCAGCTACAATACAGACTCCCCCGCTGATGAAGAGATTAGTCAACACGTCAAACTGAGGCATGACAACTAGCACCAGGACTGAAGTGCCGAGAGATACCAGACACTCCACAGCACAAATCTGGAAAAGACACAAAGATGCCATTTTGTCCACATAGACACTATTTCTATGGGCTACAGGTGGTGAAAACTGGTTTGTTGTCATTCATGAAATGGAATCAAAACAGTCAAATAATGCAGCTGTGGCCAAAATGACTGACATCTATTATGCCACATTAAGTTTTTTTTAAACCATACTGGCACTGTTGTGGTTAAATAAATTGACATCTGTCCAGGATTGACTTAACAATCAGGAAATGTGGATTGTGAAGTTGTTGAACGTATTGATAATGGCAGTGAGGAATTTGCATGTTTCCCGTCTACAGCAATTTTGAGAACCACAAGAAGCATGAATCTCTAGGAAATGACTAGGAACATGACAATATGACGTACTGATATACTATGGTTAAGTTGTGTGTAGCCTCTTTTTAGGTTTAGTAAAGCTGAACAGATGAGCAGTTATAAATAATGAAAAAACTCAACTCTAAACAAAAACCAAAACAATTATTGCTGTAATAACCGTGTGAGATTGTTATATGCAGTTTTCCCAATAAGATAATTCATTATAATTAATGTAGATGCAAAGTATTTTATATAATAAAAGAGCATGCTTCATAAAAACATACAAATAACATGGTCTTCAAGTTGGGCTGTACAAAGCTTTTGAAGGCACATCTCCACAGCGATTTAAGAAACACCAGGAAGTTGGGGCAAACCAGGCAGAAAACCAACATCAGCATGTAGAACTGTTTTTCCTTTGGGCTGCGCATGGAGGTCGGACTGGACAGCGTTGACAACGCCAAGAGAGAGCCCTGATTGGACAAACAACTAAAGTATGTTAAAAGAAAACCAGAAAGTTAGGACAAATGAGACAGATGACCAAAAGTAAACGTAGAATTTGCTCTGTCCTATACTAGTTATACAATTAATATATCTTTCTCTCTTTCTTTAGATTGACATTTTAGAGAGACCCTAAAAGAGTCCCTGCTTTTGACTTTGTCACCGTCATTTGTTTTGAGTGCCGTTGCAGTAAAGCCCTTTGAGTCGAAATACTCCCATATACTGTAAATATAAAGGAGACTAGGATTTACTGGCAAACCCTTCCTGCTTATAAATTCTACTGTCGATGAACTGTAAGGACACCTCGTAGCTTTATTGCCCTCATTTACCCTCATACCTGTAAGGAAGTATATCAGGTTGAGAAATAAACATTTTTTTTATTACACAGGAAACAGAGACAGGGATGTTTAGGGAATGCGCTGTTATGTGACTGACTATAGCGAGGGAGAGTTGAGCAAAAAAGGGATCAAATATTGTAAACCCTGCCCTGTCATAAACAGCAGGAATACTGTTCATGTTACGATGTGCACAGGCAGGCAGAGACACGTATTTGTAAATTATTAAAGTTCTGAAAAAAAAAAAAAGTTTGAACTACAGTCACTGCACCGAAAACAAATTTGGAATTTTACATACAAACTACAATCTAAAAAATAAATATATATCTGTTTTTGCTGTTTGTGAGTGTTGATGGCTGATTAATCATTACACAGGCAGTTTATATACATTTACAGCAGCGTTCAGTTTTCTAATCACCAAATAGTTGGTTATATATTAGACTACGGGAGGTGATACAGTTAAAGAAATATATCACTTTAAATTAGCTGCACATATTAAAATTCAATGTTTTGTTCAACTGCAATAAAAAAAGTTTGTTTTAAAAAAAGCTTTAACAACAATCATTTCTAATCTGGCAAAAATGCACAATGCTGCCCAATGTTAAACACAGTAACAGCTTCAAGAATTTACTGGCAGTAAAAGACACAGCATGTATTTGAATAAGATCCTGTTATACTCCTTATTATACTCCTTTAATTTCCTCTTAAAGCCAAAAACAAGTATGAAACATAATTTCTATGTTTTGCAGCGTGCGGAACAAACAGAAGAAGAACTTGGAAGCAGCAGTTGACACCGTGACTGTACAGAAACGAAAAGCACTTACATAAACTCTAGCCTCATCAAAGAAAACCCCAAGCAAGACATCACAGAATCAACGATACTGTTTGATGGACAAGTAATCAAATCAAAACAATTCAAAGCACTTTCATGCAAAAATGCAATACATGCAAAATAAAAGCGTTATGTATAATACATCAGATTACAGACAGACACATCCAAAATAAAAATAAAAATAATATTTTTGGAAAGATTTTTTACACGAGAAACGAAAACCCTACAGTAATTGAACCTAATAGTGATAAATGCATGTATACTTTTTTCAGAGTCTGCTTGTGTGAGAAACGTCTGTACCTTGTCTTTTATCAAAGATGATTAAAAGCCATTTTGGTGGTGTTTGTAAAGTGAGCATCAAAAATCAAATGAGAATAAAAAATGACCCCGAGATTTTTAGCTTGAGGCTTCTGAAACCACAGGAACTTCATGGCGGTGTTTCTCCTTCAATGCCTCATCACCAATAATACATAGAAAGATAAATAATTGATAGGCAGACAATTAGATACACAGGTAGATAGTTTTACCTTAGCGAGGACAGCAGTGGTCAAGACAGCTAACCCCACAATAACAGCTACCAGATACTGGGCAAGTTGGAAACATCTTCTCTTACTTTCCTTCTCAGCTCCGACTGGGTTCAGCTGGAATGGATCCCATGTGTCCCTGAGATGCACACATGGACACACATATATTGATTGAATTGAGCTATTATCACAGTTATATCATAGTTTACCTTGGAAAATTAACCAAGATGGCAGATCCATGGCAGAATGCCAGTGAGAACCATTGAATTATAGACTGCTGCTGGACTGGGAAACATTTTTTTGGTCGTGGGATTTTGTGCTATGTAGTTTGCTGAATGTGACGGATTAATGCCCTAAAACTACAGGTTGGAATATCTTAATGTGTTATTTCTGCTTCATTAGATAATAGGGAGAAAAGTGATTGGCACAGTAAACCAAACGAATAACGTTTGAATGTCTACAGCCTCTCTGCCACACCCACTGCCAGCTGATTATTGTAAAGCGCAGAATAATTATTTGGGTGTGAATTCTCTGCCTGGAATTGATAACACTTTGCGATCTTTGACTGTGTAATAGCTACTTTCAAATATTATCAGATATGTATATCAGATAGTGCTGTTCAGTATGGCCAGAGTCACACTGGCAGAAGCTGTTTATTTAAGATGGGAGTGCATGCATGAACAGTGATTCACCCTATTTGTTAAGGATGCAAATATCTAGTCATTACACATATAACCATGAAAAGCTGCTGATTTTAGAAGAATTGTGACACATTGTTAAAGAACTTTCAACTGATTGAACACAGTCACGCCACAGTTAAGCTTTTAAAATGCCGGAGGAAAATTACAAATACCAATTATATAATCACTCAATCCTATTATAACATATATAGTACAATTGTATATCTTGCCACATAAGTACAGAGAAGTGTGACACAGAATGCCAACAATAATGTCGCTTCATCCACTCAATGGGCAGCAATTTCAGGACAGAAATTGATTTTTTGGTTCCTAGTTTTGCCGTTTTAGCCCTGCTGAACACTCTCTGGGCCTCCTGGCATCATTATATGATTGGTATTTATTTGTCTGCCCAGCTCTACATTTTAACAGAAAAACTGAAAAAAGGAAAAAAGATTATTTTTCAACACCAGTCTGACAGTAGTAGCAATATGTTTATTATGATATGATATCTTATACTACTCATTGTCACTGCATTGCTCAGAAAAAAGCAGAATGGCTCTGTTCAGTTTTTCAACTGGTGACCCTCACACTTATAAATACAGCCATTCACCATAGGTGCATTTAACACTAATGTAGGCTACTGTTAGACTAAAGTATGAATGATAAATATTTGCTAGTTTTCTCAGACTGTACAGATACTATTTGCCCTATAGAATTAGCTTCTTTGAAATTCTGACTTTCTAAAATACATATTTCCTCTTAAACTTTTTTTCTAATCAGATAGAGGATAGCCGCATATAGATGTAATATATTTAAAAACAATCTAATCCCAGTAAAAACCTGAGTCTTTTGACCTCAGTCGTACCAGTATGCAGAATGTGATTAAAACTGCAGTATGTCTGTAGTATAGTAACATTTTAAATGGAGCAGCACTCAGGGCTCAACAGTGGTCAGTATCTGTGGGGATGATATCAGCCCCAGCAATAAAAAGAAGTACAAGGGGAAATTAGCTGTTTCCTCAAACTGTAAATTATACTAAATAGAAACCTTGTAATACAATACTTTATGTCACTGGACGAGCAATTTGATAACTGTATTCGTTACCAATATCCATCCCGCTTACAATTAACCTCCTAACAGTGATAAAGAGCTTAATAAACTTGTGGATGTGGAACAGCTGCTTTATTCAAAGCTGCATGGTGTGTTGAATGTATTTGTTTCTAAATCTGTCTCACTACTACAGCCGGTCAGATACAACTTCACAAATTGAGGGCATGATAAATTTTACCTTGAATTGTAAAGTGTAACCTTTACCTCTTTTTTAATTACTGTACACAAATAATGACAGTATTAAATAAAATATTTGACCATCTGCATGGACCATGGTCATTACTGACTAAAAACTAGGGATGTAAACACATAGAAACACATTATTTCTTTATATTATGCGAATAGCATCCAGATTTGTTTGTATATAGGACGTACATTCACAATGACCAATAGTTTTCACTGAGATATTTAGACATTCAGCAAAGTTCACCTCAATAACTTATCATCAGTTTTTACCAGATATGTTGGGCAGTACAGGTTAAAGCTTGGCATGTTATGTTTTCCTTTTGATGTAATTTAATCTGGAATTGAGGCCGTGACTTTTCGCTCGACTTGACAGTGCACTGAAACTAACGACCTGGAGTTAGGGATCATTGAGGACGTACATTCACAATGACCAAGACAGCTTTTCAAATTTTTGTGAATTGTCTCCTCATAGACACCTCAAACCAGCTTTATTTTTTTTATTTGAGCTTTCCACAACAATTTAGGAAGAATGTCGGAAGAATAATCTAAAATTCCGCCTGAAAGTTGTGAAGCTCTGATCCACAGCTACACGAAGCTCTTGTTTGAGGTTATTACTTGCAAAGGAGGTTTGACCAGTTATTAAACCCAAGGGTTCACGTATGTTTTCCACCAGCTCTGTGAATGTTTAATGGGGCTTTTCAATAAAGACACGACATATTATAGTTTGTGTGTTATTAGCTAAACACATTGTGTTTGTCTATACTTGTGGCTCAGAAGAAGATCAGTTAATATTTTATGACCAACTAATACAGAAAACCAGGTCATTCCAAAGGGTTCACATGCTTTTTCTTGCCACTGTATGCATAAACATATGAGTATAAATGGCCGGTAGAAAACAATTTGACACAGAAAATGAAAGAATCTATACAACTTTTGGTGTAGGCCCTGCTTACTCCCCGTAATAATCCCGATGCAAATAGGTATAGGCCTACAGACAGTATTGCGACATAAACAGATAGACATAGTAGCTTTGGTTTACACCACTACTAAAAATTTCAAAAACTATTATGAATATTTCCACGGGTTATTTCCATTGCAAGCTATCATGTTTCCACAGCACAGAACCAATCCTGTTTAAAAATTTTTGCCAAAAAACCTCACAAAGAAAACATGGCTCACAAACAATTAAAGTGGCCACCAGAGAAGAAGATGGATTTCTGCCACCTAGAAAAAAAGTGTAAGATAGACAGATTTGTTTCCCCCCCACTGACTATATTTGATTAGGCAGCTAATTAAGATCAAACTGTGGAAGCTGGGCTCTGTGGGCTGCCGCCAAAATAAAGATGATATGTATTAAATTCAACTTATTACCCTCCTTTTTTCATCTGTAACATCATTCATCATCTTAAATAAAGCACTGTCGAAATGGGATGACCTTCAAGAGGCAACACGTACGGTATATTCATTTTTACCTGTGTCTTCCCTCTCTTTTTTGTCCTCTGTATTTGAGGTCCTCCATCTTGCTTGTCCACTACCACTGCTACAGCCTTATGGTGACCTTAGTAGAGTCTGTGAGTCAAAGAGGAAAAATACAGGATCCTGAAATTAGTCTTTAAAAAAAAAGAAATTCACACATTAAAATAGGTATTTAAAAGTGAAACATGAATACAAGACAAGGAATAGAATTTCTTTGAAATGTGGTCAGCATAGACCTAATTAAGTTATTTCAAAATGTAAGAAAACATAGAAACTGTACCTTGATATCTTGATAGTGCTTCTATTGATTGGATCTTTGTGTTCAGCAATCCACCTCTAGCGTTTTTGTATCTCCTCAAAGAAGCTCTACCCTCAGTTCACCTCTAGGTCAGAAAAAGTTCCTCCAAACTCAAATGCTAGCAAGCTTTTTTATCCATAGGAAAGAAAAATCATCCAAAGGAGAATGAAATGATGTGAGATCCCAAATCATGAGAACAAACGTTTGTATTTTAAGTTAGTTTCATTTTTAAATTTTGAGGTTTGGACTGGACACCAATGCGTCAGAGTCTCCGTCAATCTGTGAGTCAGTTCATTGTTTGTTCATATCTGTTTCTGTGTTATCACCAGCTTATGAAAGAAACACCCATGTAGGCGAGGTGAGGTTCAGCCCCCTCAGCTGTATGTGTGCATGTTCTGATCATCATAGTTTATGTAAGCTATTAAAACCAGGAAGCGTTTATGTGGGTTTCAGAGATATTGTAACCATGAGCATAAAGTTTAAAAAACAGTAACTGTAAAATACTAAAGTACTGTTACCACCAAAAATTAGTAAGGAACGTGATTGGGGATTTGTTGTTTGTGTGTGTGTGTCTGTGATTGTGTCTAATCAAAGTTTCTCAAGGAAAAAAAAAAATTCAAGTTATCTATCCAGTTTTTATGAGGGGCAATAAGAAGGTACAAGGCTCATTTACACTGAGTATCACAGACTCACACACACGAACGAACACACACACACACACACACACACACACACACACACACACACACACACACACACACACACACACACACACACACACACACACACACGCATAAGTAATGTTGTCAGAGGTCACTTCAGGGGAATTTACATTCATTACCTGGAGACATACCCTAAACCTAACCATAATCACTATTTGCCCAACACTAACTTTAACCAATCCACTCCCTTAACATGTAATATGTTATTTAAGGTGTATGTAAAAATCATTAACAATTTTTCAGACACAAAAACAACACAAAGCTTTAATCAGTTTGTGTCAAATGCTGACGTTGTTGGCAAGTAAAAATTCAGTGTGCGACTGTAACCACTGGGTGTCAGTACAGGCTTTGATTGTAGCCTATGCCCATGCTTGCATGATTTTTCAGTTTTCAGTTCTGAGTGTGTGTGTGTGTGTGTGTGTGTGTGTGTGTGTGTGTGTGTGTGTGTGTGTGTGTGTGAAAAGAGATAGACTATGGACAAGAGTTTTTGTACAAAGTTTGTTCATGTCAATTTCATCTTCATGCGTGTCTTAGGTGGTGGTGTGTACATTTGCACAAGAATGTGCATGTGTTTACATCTGTGAAGCCATGTGTCTGTGTGTGCATTCATGTCAGTGTGTGTGTGTGTGTGTGTTGTGTGGGCTCAAAAGAATGTCTCTGTCAAGTTGGGGGCTCTCATTAAGATGCTCTGCTAATGCATAATAAGCCGGCCATATGGTCAACATGGCGGTGGTATCTCCTCCCACCCTCAGGTTGTTGAGTTTCAGAACAGTCCCACAATAATAACACACCTCAACCAGAGAGCAAGGCAGGAGAGAGAGCAGATTTAATGTGTTTAATTTAGAGAAGCAAGATCATTTGCAAGCTGAAACATTCCAGAAAAGATACCTCATTGTTCATAAAAAGAGGTGGGCATGGCTAACAGACCAGCAGAAGTTGTGTTGAGTTTGGCGCCTGTCATTTTTCACTAGCAGTGATCTCAGCTCCACAGTCCTGCTCTATGATCTGTGAAATGTTGTTCAGATCACAATGGTAATGTCACAGAGGGCAGTCTTACCGCTATTCACAGCTGATGCCTCTCAGATCTACAGAAAGGTCAGGTACCCATCCCTGGCTCTGATTTGGACACACTGAAATGCTCATTGCCAAACTATGATTAGGAGCCATATGGACTGTGGGCTGAGAATAACTACCTGCTGTAGATACACATGGAGAAGCTATGTTTACTCTCACTATTAATCGGCTGTTCAGATGCTGCGAAATGGCAATGAAGAAGTAGGGTCAAATATGAAGTGTTAAATCAAACTCCCTAGATTGGCTGATGATATCTACTGAGAACCACTATCCTCTTTGTTCCCAAAAAAAAAAAGATAGTATGATTTAATTTAAAATTTTAGCTTTAACATAGATTCAACTAGTTCTTTTTAATGTGAGAGGGTCTCTGGCATTGCTAGTGTCACTGCCCGTTCTGCAGCTGTATATACTGTATGTATAAGCCACTTTAAGCTTCTTTGTTTTTGATGTGTTTCGTTGAGTCTCCCTTATATACGACTGTGGTCAGCTGCTTCCAGCTCACAAGCTCACACTACCCGATTGTACAATACCTGTCCAGAGTGATATGGTGAAGACAGATAGAGAACTCCATTGACATGTTCATGTTGCTCTGCTCATGTTTTGTCTGTAAATAATATCATAACTTGGTACATTATCCACTTGATCACACAATGATCACACAAGGGCTCGTTGCTATGAGTTTGTTTTGGACTCTACCTCCTTTCTTCTAGCAGTCAAAAATGATAGCTTCGAAACTACCATTGATGTGTACTCACAAAAATACCATTTAGCTTCTAACCGTTTCAGCAGATATGTTCAGTAGCCGGAGAAGATTGCACTGCCACTGATCTGGATGAATGTGAAAGGGAGTATTGCTGGTCAGTACAATAAGGAAACATGAAGGCACAAACAGAGAGTTTTTGAAAATTATGCACAGCAAGAACTCTAAACAGGCCTGAGGGCATGGATCTGCTCTTATTGTGCTGAATGAATATATTTAGGTAAGAATCAATTGAAGTGAGCACCCCCCCAGTTCAATACACACACTAAGACACACATTGTTGATTCATCCTTTGGCTACCACTGCAACTAACTGAAAGCGATGTCACATAAAATCATTCCTACAAACTGCGCTACTAATCACAAGTTAAAATTTTGTATCCCTGTACATCTGGTTTGAACAAAAATAGTCGAAACGGTTTAAATCCAGTTTCTTCTGACATTTTAGTTGATGTACACAGTGTAGATGTCAGGTTTTACTCCTGACATTGGAACAACACGCTGTTTGATGTCTAAAGCCTGCCAGAACAATTGCAGAGCAGCTATATATAGATATCGTACTATAGGACACAAAGACATTTCATAAACTGAAAAAAGGTAGAGTGCTGTGAGTATAAATGCTAAGAAACATCAAATTCATCAAAGAATTTTAGAAAAGCATTCTGCAAATAGGGCTGAATGTTGTCTGAAACAAACTGAGGATCAGGACAGTCTGCTTGATCTGGCATGGCTTTACTTGACTTAAAATTACACTTGTTAGACTTGAAGTGCATAAAACATCCCAAACGTAGGAGAGAAACTGGTTGACAGATTGACAAAATACAACTGGCACAATCCTAATAATAGAATTGCAGTGACAAGGTGCTGTGAAATCTTCATTACAGACTGCTATTTTCTGTGCAATTGATTTGATATAGGTTGCAGGCTTGGCACTAAAATTACATGCAACGAGATTATAGAAAATTAAGAATGCTTTTTATACAGGGTGCAGCACAACACTCCTCAACCTGGTTCAAAAGATGATGTCTGATGGGAGACATATCTGGTATGCACATGATGTATATGTGTGTTTAAAATGTCATTTTCATCAGAAAATAATTCCTCTTACATAATGACATTAAGAAAAAGCTTCAAGTTGAGTCATGTTGGCCAAATAGGAACCATGCATGTTACACTCAGTGACCACAAACAGAGCGATCCTTTACAATTTAAGGCAATATATTTTACAAAGAGCTCAGCCATAAATCCTAGTATTGTGACAGTTAAAAGTTTCAAGTTCACTTACATATGCGTGTTATACTCTGTGTCCATTTTTGAGGCTGTAGTTCGTAGTTTTATGGTGCATTGTAACACTGATTTGTAAAATGCTATTCTGATGTTTAGTTTATGCATGTGAGAAACTTTGTTGTTTCACACATATTTGATTCACTTGATTCACATATTTGCATTCGGAAAGTATTCAGTTTTTTCACATTTGTTAATTTGCTAACCTTATGCTAAAGTTAAAAAAAAAAAAATATATATATATATATATTTTTTCCCTCAGTAGCCTACACTCAATATCCCATGATGAGAAAGCAAAAACAGAATTTTAGGAATATTTGCAGATTTATTAAAAAGGAACAACTAAAATATCACATTGACTTAAGTATTCAGACCCCTATAACAAAATAAAGAAATTTATGCTGCACTGATGGTTCCCAAGAGCACAGTGGCCTCCATAATTCTTAAATGGAAGAAGTTTGAAACAACCAGGACTCCTACAGCTGGCCGCCTGGCCAAAATTAGCAATCGGGGGAGAAGGGCCTTGGTAAGAGAGGTGACCAAGGACTTGATGGTCTCTATGGCTGAGCTCCAGAGATTCTGTGTGGAGATGGGAGAAACTTCCAGAAGGATAACCAGTTCTAAGTGTCATGTCTGGTTTCCTCCAGACATGACACTTAGAACTGAGGCCAAATAGTTCAATCTTGGTTTCATCAGACCAGAGAATCTTGGTTCTCACAGTCTGAGAGTCCTTTAGTTGCTTCTTTGCAAACCTTCACTGAGGAGAGGCTTCCGTCTGGCCACTCTGCCCTAATGCCAAGATCGGTGGAGTGCTGCAGTGATGGTTGTCCTTCTGGAAGTTTCTCAACTCTCCACACAGGATCTCTGAAGCTCAGCCAGAGTGACCATCTTGGTCACCACTCTTACAAAGGCCCTTCTCCCCCAGTTGCTCAGTTGGCCAGCTATAGAAAGAGTCCTGGTTGTTCCAAACTTCTAATGATCAATAGAAATGGGAGGCACCTGAGCTAAATTTCAAGTGTCATAGCAAAGCATCTGAATACTTATGTCAATGTTATATTTCTGTTTTTCCTTTTTGATAAATATGCAAAAATTTCTAAAATTCTTTTTTTGTTTGTAATTAAGAGGTATTAAGGGTTGATTTCTGCATAAGGCTGCAACAAAAAACAAAAAGTAAAAAAATTGAAGGGATCTGAATACTTTCTGAATGAACTGTGAGTGCACTTCTGAATACCATGAAACACAACACCTCAAAAACATAGCTATCAATAAAGACCAATCTGAAACAGTCTTAATAAAAACTGAATATGATGGGGTTGATAAATGTAGAATTTATTGCGGTTCTGCTATTTTGGACAGCAGTACATTGTACACGGATTTCTATTTTTCTGGTCCACGGTGTATATATTTGATACGTTGTTAAATTACCAGAAGGTATTCTGAAAATAAAAGTACATGTGCTGTAGAACTTTTTGTCGACCTGAAACAGCCAACGCTGTGGCTCTATAATTCCCCTTGACCAAAGCACAAAATACTCATGATTAAATTTCTCCGCTCAGTGGTGCACTAGACAGTGTTTTTCCCCTTCTATGATATGATTTCACAGTCAGGAGAGAAAAGGGGGGTCTAATTCTCTGAGAGACCATGAATCAACCGTTAATCACAAAATAGTCTCTTAACAAGAGCAGGAAACTGACCCTTAAATTCCTCAGCCACGGTGGCTGATGGCTTACAACTACTAGACACTGTTATCATTCTACCAGTCAGACTGAACTGTAGAAAAGATTAGCATCTGACGGTTTATTAGAGATAACCAGAGAGAAATTTTACTGGCTGTCTTAAATTGTTCTTGTACATTCATTTAAAGATAACTTCCATTGTGATTTTTGAATTATATAAAATCAATCTGTATCTTGGAATGTGGTAAAAATGAGTTGTGGGTTGGAAACTATCTTCTCCATAGTCTCTCATTGTGAAATGTTGATTGGATTTATGAGGTTGTTGGTTGACAATGCCACTGGGGTCTCACTTCCTTACTAAACTGTAACAAGGTCAGGTGGCACAGCGGGTCTTCCAGTAATTGAAGGATTGGTGGCTCAAACCTGCTGTCGAAGTGTCCTTGATAAAGACATTGTACCCCAGTCTGCTCAAGGTGAATGATCATAATAATAATAATGATATCAATGATATTACTGTTGTTAGGTAGAGATGCACTCTCAAGTTGGTGACCTACATCCACACTGGCCTTAGATTTAATATGTAACTTGTCATTATTGACTCGAAACTTACCTCAGACATAATTCAGATTTGATAGTAAATTATCAATGAGACCAAAGATTTCTGAGTCACAGGCCAGAAATGTATGACAGTAATTTAACAGAGATGTTTTCCAGCATGGTTTCTGCAGGATTTGAATCACACACTGTAGCCTTCTTTAAATTAATTGGATCTGAGCCCTTTTTTCTCTTTATGTAAATTATTCTTTAAAAACCTTATAAAAAACTATCAAAGGCACCAACTGATATTGTGTACATGTAGAGCTCCTGAAAACAGCACAGGTCAGTCTGTTTAGCTTTAGCCTTAAGATAAGGGCTGTGCTATGTTCATTGCATATCGTCAGATGTATTAGCGAGACTTACTAACCACATTCAAACTGTTCCTTGGTGTATCTTGATATGTGTTATCAATGCATTTTTTTCCCAAACAGATTTGTTTGAAGTCACGTCTCAGGTTATGAGAAAGAATACTTCTGTCCCTGCCAACCATCTTGTGTTGCTACCACACATTGGCCAACTTTATTCTGATGTCTTGTTTCCACTGATACTGATGATAAATGGTGGTAAAATGAACAGTATACAGAGACAAACTACAACACTTAATGGACGAAAGGATCTGGTTGGTTTCAGCCAAAATCACCATGTAGGTTTTCTACTGTATGTCAGTGTTCTCTACTTTTACACTACTGACTGAATGGTAGTCACATGCCACCTGAAAGGCATAGATTAAGAGCAGACTTGCAGGTAAACTGACGCATTCCCTTCATATAATAGATGTAGTTCTGGTCGACATTTTTCCTCGCTGATCAAACAAAAGGGAAATGCGGAAGAGCTTGGACAGAAAGACAGTGATAGAGACAGAATTTTATTTATTTCAGCTTTATTTAAGAGAGCAGTAGGACATTTTTTTCAGAGGGAAACATAAAACAAATATTTCGTATTAAATGAAAGACCTTCTCCCAAGGAAAAGAATGCAAAAATAAATTGAATTATTGATAAATGGATAGAAAGAAAGAGATGGTACCTTTGTGTCCTCACTCAAAGGACAGAGTAGTAGTAGCAGTTCTGCATAACACTGAGATTTACTTTGTACTTTTAGTTTGTTCTTTACTTTTCATTCTGAGGTGCCATTACAACTACGTCGCATATTACAATAGGTGGACGCATCTGTGTGTGTCAGTGTGTACCAGTTATATTAGCTGTCATCGATGGGATTGAGCCCGTGGAAGAAATGCTGAAGTTATGGGAGCTCATAGAGAACTGCCCTCTTCTCTTCTCTTCTCTTCTCTTCTCTTCTCTTCTCTTCTCTTCTCTTCTCTTCTCTTCTCTAACAGCCCTGTCTCCTATAACCTGAGTTTATATACAACTCATTTGCAACAGCAAATATGTTTTGCAGGAAACATAATTCCAACCAGATTTGGTTTTGTATTAACATAATGAGGAAATGTTTTTCATTTATATCTGACAAGTCAGAAGAATTTTGATACTAAAAGTATCAGTAAAATGTTCACTGACAACATATTTAATTTGTTTTCAGCCAAAATATCCAAACTTGCTATACAATATCTGCTCGTAGTGGCTACAGCATTATTACACTTTTTTATGTTTATGTCTAGGCACTGGCAGCACTGGGTTAAGGTTAGGGAAAGATTGTGGTCTGGTTTAATATTTTCCCCGACCAAAGTACTTTTGTTGCCTAAACCTAACCACAAATAATGGTCTGGATGTGAAACCTGGACTTTGGAGTCAAAGTCCTGAGCTGTGTGTGGCCACGCCGACCACCTCTGTTACTCTGTTGAGGCACATTAAAATGTAGTGCTTCCTTCACTCAAAAATATGTTGCCTCTGAACATCATCCAGGCCGCCATTACGTCTGCCACTATAACTTGTACTTGGGAGATAATCTAGTACTATTCTTCTCTCCTCTCCACTCAGCATGAGGTAAGGTTCCACTAAATTGACTGTAAAGTAGCTCATTGCGGCAACATACAATTAGAAAAACAATGCAAATGTTCAATTAAGCATTTCAGTCAACAAATAATTGTATATTATTCAATGCAATTCTTCCACCAAATGATGTAGTTCTTTAGCTATTTTCTAAATGATAATGGTGCACTAGAAGCAACTGAAAGATTGTTGGTTCAGTACCATGACTGGCTGGAGAAAAAAAGAAAAATGACAGAGAGTTCCTATCTCCTGTTATTATGTCACAGGTGTGTGTTCATCGGATATCTTACAACAGCTTGGCGTGTGACTCGGTCATTGAGAACAGAGGACATAAACTATGCATTTTATAACAAAGGCCCTGCAAATGTCATATGGCACTGCGTGTACAGTCAGTGAACTCTACTGATCAAGTCATGAACAAGCTGTGAGCGCGGCCTCAGTCTGTTTCAGTCTACTCTGACTGTCATTTGCAATTCTATCAAGTCCCAAAGTGACATATTCTACCGTCTGTTCAACCATAGGACAGAATCACATTAAAATATTGTTGGTGTCCTGCAGAGAGAGGTACTGGAGATGGGGGGTGTGCTCATAGGGTGTGTGTGTGTGTGTGTGTTACAGCTGTAATGCAGAAAACAAGGCAGATGGCATCAGCTTCTTTGTTCTGCTTTGTTGTCTTGTTGACTCACTTCTCTGTTTTCTGTTTGTCTTTCCTTCTTTCTGTCTTCCTTTGAGTTTGAAATCAGGTTTTTGTTTGCAGCATACAATGAAATGAAGTTGTATGTTTGTTTCTGAAGAATTTGGATGAATGATATAGGACTAGTGATGCACACAAATAGGACATTCAGGTTTTGAATCCCCTACTCAATCTTTTCTCTGCCTCTCTGACACAAACACAACAAGGATTTGGGAACATTCATTTTCATTTAAAAAAACTCAAACAACAACAGCAAACATTTCTTCAAATTAAAAAAAAATCATTTCCCCACAAAGTTTGCATTACTATGATGTTGGCCAAATTCAAATCAAGTCGGTAAACAAATTATGTCCATATCAGATTAATATGAGAAAGTGCGTCCTGTTGTGGAAAACAGTTATTTCATCTTGTGGGTGAATTGTCACATAACTCCCAAAAAACTCCCATTCTTGTATTCATAAAGAATTTTACGTAACTATCAAAACTGTAATATCAGACTGCGGAGAATTAGCACTACTTGTTATAGAGGTCAGTAGATCTAGATTTTAAGGGACATTATACAGAATGACTACCAGATAAACAAATGACAATTGTGACTTTTTTTCCTTGGACTGTAAGTGAATTGGTTCAGCCCTGACTTATTGTATAAACACTCTCACACGCAGTCTTACTCTCTGTCACTTATCAAACTTTCCATACTTTCTTTGAAATGATGGAAAAACACCAAGAGCACTGTTTGACCTGTCCTTTTTCCCTTTCTTCTCCCTCACCCTTACTTAATTCAGTATATCTTTTAAATTTTCAATACCAAACAGTCAGACTCTAACTTTTGACACGGCACCAGTGACCTGCCGCAGTCACGTGAAAACATTTGATTGTCATTTTCTTGACACTTTTCAGCACCTGATTTAGGCTTAGACTTTAGTTTGGATTTAAATTTTTTTGATGCAGCTGAGAAACATTAAATGAGGAGTCCCAGAAGACATTTTTTGGCACTGTCTGTTGTCATGTTGACGTAAAGGTGCATTAATGACATAAATAAATACAGAAATCCATGGGCGGAGCGAATTATTGCAATAGTCAATGAAAAGATGGGAGAAAAGACTATGAGGCAGGCTGCAGACTTTTGCCATGTATGTATCAAAAAAAAAGAATAGACATAAAAAAATAGTGCAGCTGGGATTTAGCATCTCCACCACTACCTGCATCGTTCAGAGCTGCGGGACATCCTGCAGAGTCTGTGCTGACTCAAGAGTTTTTTTTCTCAGATCTAAGAAACTTGTTTGGGACAGGCAAATCCTGGCAAAAGTAGTGTAGACTGCACTAGAACTTAGTTTCCTGGTTCGATTATGGTCCAACCTAAATGTGCAATGCATGACACTTTGAATATGCAAACACCAGAGAATTCATGTGCGCCGTCGCAGACTTGGTGAGTTTGTTACTTGTTTTTGACCTGTTTTGTCCCACCAGGTGACTACACTGAATTACCAGATTCTTAATAGGTACACCTCGATAAACAAATGCAATCCAGTAAAACAGCCCTGCAACAATTACTGTCTTTGTAAAGCTTATAATGTTCTGTTTTTAACACTGTATTAAAGTGGTGTTGATTTAACTCTGACGTTGTTGTTTGCGGTGCAGTTGTATCAGACTACTTTATACTGAAACATGTTAATAATGTTTTTTTCATGTCTGTTTACTAGCACGAAGGTGATAGAATATTATTAATAATAACAACTCTCAGTGTAATGGAGTCCGTGTATTTAAGAAACATTTACATTTTTACAAGCTCCATATTGTTTGTATGGATTAAAAATTCAGTTGACATTTTATTGATTTAAAATAATACATGGATTCAAAGGGCCTTCACTTGATGAACTAGCCAAGGCAGCAACATCAATTCATCCTTCTACTCAATTACCCACTTGTACTGTAGAGGGTAAGAGAGGGCAGGAACCAGTCCAAACCTGCAATGGGAAAGTGGCAGGGGACAGGCTATTATTCTCTCGCATTAACCACATCGACACAATATAAAGTGTACACTTCACCCACAGTAACCTGCATGTTTTTAGACTCTGACTAAAGTAGATCACTCAGAAGAAACCCATGCAGTTGTGAAGAGAACAAGCAAATTCAAACAAGAAATGTCCCAGGACCCTCTTGATGTATGGTGACAGTAATAACCATTGACCCCTGTGCTGCCCGGAAGCAATATTAGATATAAAAAGAAGAAGAAAAAAAAGGTCTATTTTCAAAAATTCCACTTAGGGTTTGCTTTGTTTTAGAAAAACCAAACTTACTCAGAAGAGAATTAACGAAAGAAAGAATTAAGAAATTGATTGGATGGTTGGATGACAGAGCAATGATGTGTGAACAGTAAATCAGGACAAGGGGTGGACAGAGGCAGAGAGGAATGAAAAACAGTGAAGAAGGAATAGACTGAGAGATGAGAAGGAGAGACAGATAATGAGGCAAATGGAGAGAAATGAGCGAGTTAAGTTTTCTCTGTTTGCAAGCAAACTGAGAAAATCAAATGGGGAAAATTAAAAAAGGAAGCAAGAATTGGAAGGATGAAGGGAGAGAAGAAGGAATTAAGGGCAGGTGATAAGAAATGGACAGGAGAACTAAAATGAGGGAGAAAAGTATGGACTGGGTTTAGTGGAGAGTGTGTTAGAGAGACAAAGAGAGAGTGTGTGAGAGGGAGATAGGGTAGCAAAACAAATTAAGAGAGGAGGGAAAAAAGGAATGGGGGCTGAAAGAGTGACAGAATGAAAGAGCGAAATCAGATGGAAAGGCCTCTCTTGTTCATCCAGGCTGAAAGTTGAATCACAGTTTACAAGCTTCTGGCTTCAGACAACCATGTTTTTTATGTGCGTGTGTGTTTTTCATTAGGAAGTGATACAGGAACAGAGGCATTGTACCATATGCTCATATTGTTCTATCTTGTACTTCAGTGGAGTGCACCCAAATCCACGTAATTCTTGGCCTACATTTAAAGTGCATGAAGGTAACACTTGACTGACCATTGTACCTAACAAACAATTTTGTTTTGATATAATATTCGCGGAGAAATCAAGTCATTACAAAATGTTCTGTTACTGTGAGAGTAGAAGACAAAATCCATGCTCCTATGTACTTATAGTCAGACGATGAAATGTATGTTGAAGGACTGAATGTAGAGGAGGTTTGTGCTCTGTTGCAGCTTTAATTATTCGAGGACCCCTTGTATCCCATTAATCATTTCTGATTACTTGCAGTCACCTGATATGGCACTTGCATTTGCAAACAATCTCATCTGTCTTAATGATTCTTGCGGAAAAGCACAACGAGGTGTCAGGGAAAGATATATAGGATCTGGCAGAGGTCCACTATACAAAGGCTGGCATTCCTGCCAGACACAGAAACGACACAATAAAGGTTTTTAGTTGACACAGAGACCAGGAGTGCATGCACCGTGCAAAGGACCAGATGCCCACTGCTAAGTGCAGCACAACATCTGTAAGCTGAGATGTACGACGACAGGTTTCAGAGCAATGATCCAATTTATTTAGGCAATGAGAGCTCACAAAGAAACCAGATGGAAGACACAGGAACCAGATTTAGATGTTTTGCAGAATAATGTTATTCAAGTTTATTTATTCAGTTTAACTACAAGCTAAGTATAAGCAGCCAAATATTACACAGACTCACTGGATTTTACACTTTTGGCCATTCAGTTGACCTGCAGCTTATTTGTGGAATACCAAATTCATAATCATGGTTTCTCACCAGCCTCTCTCTCCTCCACAGTTGGTGGCTGATGCTCTTTTTGTTTGCTGCACAAATGAGGGAACAGGCGATAACAAAATCTACGAGCTGAAGTTCCACCTGAAAAAACTGAAAAATATAATAACAATAATAAATAATAATAATATAATAATAATATGAAATTATAATATGTAAAAATCTGCGTGTTCGTGGCAAAGTCCTACATAACCGAAATCAAACAGTGAAGTCTTATGGTGAGTCATGTATGGACCAACATGTGGTCAAATAAATAGATGAACTAAAAAAGGATGTTATTTAAAGAGAGCAAAACAGCAATTTTGAAATTTGACAGTTGTCAACAGTGAGCGGTTTCTTTACAACAGACTTTATCTCTGTCTTTCTTCCATTCTTGCTCTCTCTAAGAGGAAACAGTTAGTATGAAGACCGTGACGTGATGGAGACATGATTAATGATGGAGAAAACTGGATGATGATAAAGCTGACAAAAGGATGACACATGGCTTGAGAGAAAGTTTGGTCGAGGTATTTTGTGCAATTTTATTTTTGGGAAGCAATGGCACAGGTGCAAAGTGTAGTCAACCACAGAGATCACACAGGGGATGGTATGTCTGGTATTTCTGAAGCCAGTGGGATTTTGAGGAATAACTTTGTCAGTGGGTGTGTGACTGTAGGGACTGGCATTGATCCAACTCCTCTCACTTCTTTAAAAGCAGTGCACTCCCCACCATTAGGTAATGACTGTTTGGTAAAGAGGAAGAGTGTCTCTTTTAATAGGTTTAGCTTTTCCTGAAGAATTTATGATCAAACAGAACAACCAAGCATTATATAAGTAAATCATATGTAAAAGGGGTTTAATAGTGGCTGCTTTTGCCACAGCTAAAGTTACAAAAATAGCACAGACTGTGGGTTTCGGGCTGTATGACACTGAACTGGTCTGAGCAGGACAACAGCACAGTCTCAAATCCCGGTCATCCTCGGACCGAAACTAGTGCCCGCCATCCTTTCAGGTACAAACTCTACTGTGCCAGTGTGTGCCTGAGAGACATCAGACCCTGATGGTCTTCCATGTTGAGATCTGAAACGGTCTTATCTGTGATAGGTTTCTGAATTAATTGTTGGTTGTTACTGGTAGCATGGTTTTCTTCTGTTGAGGAACAGATAAGAGACAGCCAATAGGGGAGTGACCATGTGGGTGTACATTTAAAAAACTAAAAAAATAGTTTTGAACCTAAAGGATTACATAACAACACAAGATCGCTCTCTAATTATACATAACTTTGCTACAATTGACACAGACCAGCTACAGTAAAGTGGCAGAGGCATTTACTATATGTCCTGTCAGCAATGATTAAGGATGTACCTTTCCTCTCTATTTCTGCATCTTCAAAAAGTTCTTTGAAGATGCAGTGGAGTCCTGCTGGATTAGCGGGCATTCAGACAGAAAACGGCCCTGCGATAAAACAACCCAAGGGGGTGCGCTTGTTTTTAGGTACCAGTGAGTCGATGATATATGATCCAGGAAGTCTAGTTTGAGTAATATATGTGAGTTTGAAGGCTTATCAGACACCAAAACATCGCACAGCAGTTTATAACACTATCAGACAGAACTCCAGGCAGAAGTCAAATGATCCTTCATTGCACGGATTATCTCATCACAATCTGCAATCCAAATAAAGGTTAAAAGGCTCCATTAACATGCTGAAAATAATCTGGTTTTTGCAATTTGTCAATTTTTTTTCTCAAACGCACCTTTTTTTGTTTTTCTGTGAAATACCGCTGTTATGCCCTCCTATATTTTTAGTTTTTTAAAAATTTTTTTCAAATTCAAATGCTTTGAAGCTATGCAATGATCTGATTTAGTTCACTGATAAAAAAGCATCAGTCTCCAAATCTCATAAAAACACACGCACACAGCCCTGACATCTTCATCCTGGCTGTTCCTCCGAATCATCAAGCTAGCCTTCATTTTTACAGCATGCACCATTAAACGGGTCTGTGTGTCAGTGTGTGATGTGTGGGTGGCATTCACATACATACGTTTGATACTGGGTGTGTGTGCATAAGTGTCAGTTTCAGCTTTATAAATGTCAGAGTCATTCCCGCTTACGCTAGTATTTTATGCTTTAGGTGTGGCAGCTGTGTGCCTTAATGATTGGAGGCAAAAAAAGATTCAGTTCAGGACTGCTTTCTTTTGATGTCAGCTTGTAAACAGTTAGACTAGGTGTCTGAAATGGTGAAAAGAATGGCCTTTTCTGATGTTTTTCCCCAAATAATCTTTTTTTTTTTTTTTTTGATGTGCCCCCAGGCAGGCAGTGCCTCTGAAAAAGAGTAAGCGTGGGTGGTGTAGATAGTTTCCCACAGTAAATCAGAGTAGGAGTAATGTCATATTACAATATCGACATTATATTGTGATATAGTCAACAAAATAACCGCATGGGAATGTTTTGGGATAAACCAGCAAATTAAATACCTGACAAATCAACCGAGGAAGAACTTCAGTATTTCCATTAATTAGTACTGCTCATTGCCTACAATGGTCTAATACACCTAGAGATATTAAAGACACAGAAACTAGAGTATAATTAGTATGGCAATAACCCGTGCATTCAAGGATGGATAACCGGCTGGGAAAGCAGACAACTGCCCAAGAGACCATCACCTCTATGGGCCCTAAAAAGCCCCAGATTCACTTTGTACCAATTGGTTTTTGAGATTTCAAATTTCTTGCAGATAAATTACACCAATAAAATACAGTGCAAACTAAGGTGAATCAGGTCAAGTCCGGTCAAATCAATTTTATTTATCTAGCCCAAAATCACAAACGCGAGTACTGCATCATTATGTGATCTCGTGACCTTAAACTTCTAGTTCATACTGTGCTCACATGGTCCATACTCCTAAATAAAATCTTGTTAAATCAAACACAGTTCAGAGAGAACAGACTTTGGATAGGTTGGTTGTCCAATAAAGAGCCCAACAGCAAATGTTTGCCCCGGGTGCCCCTAACAGGTAATTATGGCCATGCTGACGGTTGACTAATTTATATTGTCTCATCATGGTTTGCATTCTGTATATTCTCATATTGCCCAAAGAGCGTCACTTTTCTGTCCACTTTCCTACAACAAATAAGGTTAAAAGAGTTAAAAAAAAATCCACGTTCCCTGACACGAGTTTGAATCCCACAGGCACATAGCCTATACTCTACTCTGATATCTCTCACCACCTCTTCACTTTTTTTCTCACCGTCTCTCACTCCCTGTCTCAGCGATAGCCATAAAATAACTAAGCTGTGGTCTGCTAACTCTCTTTCACAGTGTAATTCAATCTACGTGTTGCCAATTACAATAACGTATAATCTGATTTCACTTACAATAAAACACAATCTGATTACACTTTGGGAGTTATAAACTTGTTATTACAGTAATGCAACGACTGGGAAGCCTCAATGTGTGTGTGTGTGTGTCTGAGCGAGAGAGAACGAGACAGGCTTACAAACAGAGAGACAGGCATTAAGTGAGAGAGAGAGAGAGAGAGAGGTGTATACAGAGAGGCATGCAAGATACTTTTTGTACTTGTGGAAGAGAACTTGATTAATTTCATTGGACCTGACCCCCCAAACAAATCCAATATAAGTGTCTGCTAGCTACTTACACAGCAGTCCCAGCGGTGTGTGTTTTTGTGTCTGTACATGTGCTTATGTGTGTGCACGCGGATGTGTGTTTTTCTTTGGGTGTCTTTCTTTCTTTGTGTCTGTGTATGTCTATATGTTTGTGTTTGAGAGTGTGTGTTTTTGTTTGTCTGCCTGTTGGTGTGTGTCTATTCAGTTAGTAGCCAATAGGCCAAAGCCTGGGTCAAGGTGACTTAGTGAATCAAAACAAGCTAATTAGCTGCTAACCTAATTAGCTTGTCTAACAGCGCTGGTAAAGAAAAAAAGGAAAATGAAGAACAAAAAGGCAACATTCATCCCTCCCTATGCCTCCCTCCTCCCATTTCTTAATGAAATATGTGTCTCCTCTCTCTCCTTTCTTCTCCTTATCATAATCATTCTCTTCTGGGCATAGACTTAGAGTTTAACTTCCTCAAAGTCAATTCACTTTCCCACCTCTCTTTCTTCTCTTTGCCACGCTGTTTTCTCCCTTCCATTCCTGTCCTCTGCCTACCCCCATTTTTCTCTGTCTCACTTTCTCTTTTCTGTCCCCTTTCTTCCCTGCAACTTCCACTGCCCTCTGTCTCACTCAGCGTCTCCTCCTGGGGCCCCAAGTGGAGGTCATACGATGCGAAATCTCTACTTCTTTCCCCCTGTAGTCCTGCTCCTGTGGAATTTTGGTAAAGTCACAAATCTGCGGGAACACCAAAAAATGTATTAGTACTAGTAATTTCTTAATATGAAAGCAGTGGCATTTGCACCCTTGAAACATTTCAAATTCTGGCTTAGCTTGCTCTCAAAACTCCATCTAAATGGACCTTGAGGTGAGACTGTTTTGGGAACTGCTCTTTTAATAACTGATAGTCACAGCTCTAGTAACAGTTACGTTAAGTAAAGTAGAGTGTGGCAGTAAAATACTGTAGAGCAAAGTTAAATGCACACAATAAAGCACAGTAGTTTACGCAAAACAAATGTATAGACAGAGATCAGAGCAGGGCCTGGCAACAGAGTCCAATAGATTAAAATCAATGGAATAGGCATTATAATAGAACCAACTGCAATGGAGTTTAGATACATTAAATAGTATACAAAAGAACTGAGTGTATTAGAGCAGAATTGATCGCAGAAAAACAAGAGCCAGAATCCAAATGAGACAAGTGTAGTGTTGAATCTGATTTTATCTGTCTGAAATTACAGTCATCTGTTTCATCAGTACGACTTGGTGTTTTGATGTTAAATTCAACTCTGACACTTAAATGTCGCATTTTAAGATGAGACTTTTCATTAAAATTTTCATCTTGAGCATAAAACTCTAGACAGCTGGACCGATATATCAGTGGGACTACTTTTCAAGTCTTATCAACCAGTCAAAGCGCCTCACACTACAAGCCACATTGATACCGTTCAGTTAGACGTGCCAATATGAGAACAGTTCATTGTGGATTCCACTGACCATTCAAAAAAAAATTGGAGATCCCATAAAAAATCTGTGTGGAGTGATACTACTTTTCATTAACTTTGTTGACAACTGCATATTGTTATCAGTTTTGTAATTTTAGAGGGGTACAGATACAGGTCTTACTTGCGTATAGGCCACCAGTGAACCTCAGGAAGGGGGTATGAAGTGTACAATACAGACATGTAAAAATGTGGGTCATGACCACAAGCTCTGAAGCACAGATGAAGTGTTGTGGACATGAATTATGTGAACACATTACACTTTAAATTTGGAACCACGTTGCCAGACAGGAACACTGATATATGGCGATTTTGCAAAACCCTGGAAAATAGTTAATGCCAAGGTTTTTTCACATTCAGTGCCAAAGTTTTCTTTCTTTCATCTCCGATATAAGCACATAGTAACTATGAGGGAAAGGGAAAGATTGTAGTCATAGCACAAACCATAGTTAAAGGTGCGCGGCAGTGTTTTCTTTTAAACAAAGTTATGTTTATATTGACTGCTCCCTGTTTCCCACCACAATGCATTGTGTGCATCCCTGAGGTCTAACAAATGAGTCAAATGCATTGTCTTCTTCAGCAAACATTTGCAAAGCTGATTTTCTTAAAATATTGAAACCTGCATTATTTACATCCATGTTTTACTATCAGTCTTCTTCTTCCCTGCATTTGGCTCACTGCTGCATTTCTGGGTGTCTGCCTGCCACCTGTAAACCAGTAAAATAGTTCGGAATAGGGGTCCAAGACTGAACAGGCTGCTTTAAAGGTACGGTTAGGGTTACACAACTAAAACACATTTAGTTTAGACAAAGAATGGGGTTACATGGAAAAAGGGAATAATTAATGGAAGGTCTGTAACGGGACACAAACTCCTGTCTCCCACGTGAAAGTGTAGAGTCCAATTTACCACCTTATCATCCGCACCCTCACTTTCTGATTGTAAAGTGCACTCTGGCACTGACTGTAAATCATGAGGTGCAGGATCGTCCAATACGACCGTAAGTCCTAAGATCCTGGGCTGTGAATTTGATCATGTGACAATAGTATGAAATAAACACACCTCTTTCACCTGTTTGTAACACTTCAAGGTTATCTTAAAGGTTGAATTGAAAATTCTGACATGTTGGGCCTTGAGTTAGGATTATTAGAGTTGGGATTATTAGAGTTAAAAGTGAGTGCCTGAGATGTGAGTTTAAGTGAGATGCCTTCTGGATAAGCCCAGTCGCATATGAACTCTCAACCCTCCCCTGTTCCTCCACCATCTGAACTAGATATCATGTTTACTGTATTTGGACCAATGACTGTATATAAAGACAGACAATGTGTCTTCACTTCCTCCCACTGTGCAAAAATGAAGCTAAAAGAGCCAGAGTCTGCGCAGTGGTGATTGGCGGGTTGAGCCGTGGTGCCTAGGTTCTGCTCATACGCCCGCCTGACTCAATCGCGAGCACACACACAGCTGTCATTCATGAGGTCACACCCCCTTTTTATAGCATCAAATTACTAATTACAACCAAATTTATCAGAAAAATGAACACTTGAGCATTCATCAACATGATAAGAACTACCTAAAATGACAGAAACCATTTTTGGGAAAAATGTATTTGACGTGTACTTTGTTTATTTAGTTTGGCCCATGTCCCATCCACTAACATTGAGGGGCGGGGTTTATGACCTATACCACAGCCAGGCACCAGGGAGTGATCGAGATGTTTTGCAGTCACTTTTGGGGAGCTGTCATGTCGTCCATCTTTATATACAGTCCTTGATTTAGACCATGTTGTGAGGGGAAGTAGGAAACAGTAACTGTGGTGTTATTGTTTTTAATAGTCTTTTATGGATATCAGACTTAAAGTTTTTGAGGCCATTAAGACAGAGACACACCAGTCACATTTTAACCACATGGTTACCTCTGAGGATGACCTGCTTTGAACAAAGTGTTTAATTTAGAAGGCTGTCATACTTAATGCACACAGACCATTAGTCCAACCCAGCAGGGACCTCTACAGGCCCCTTCTAAATGTTTGATAATTAGCTTAAGGGGTATAAAAGATATGCGACCAAAACTACAGACCTGATGTTCTGAAATACTTTCCAGGAAATAGGGATTGCTAATGCTTACATCACCAAAAAAGTCCATGAACAGAAGAAGAGTCACTTTTTGTATTTCAACTGTTTTGCGCCTATGGAGACTTCATCATGCCTTCAAGTGAATGTCGACTCAGTCTAAGTCAGCTTGCTGGTTTCACATGCTTCCTACCTGTAGACTTGTTCTGCAACCCCATCACCATCTCGCACACACAAACACACACTCTATGACTAATGCTTTGGAGCATTGCGCTTGTCCATATTATGAAAACATACCTCTTAGCTTCCCACTGAAAGCCACTTTGTATGACCTTGTGCATCATTACAATAGAGACTTCTTTCCCATCGACTATCCATTTCTTATGAGAGTGCAAATCGTTTTCTAATAAATACAGACAGATCAGATAGGAACATGATTGTGGTGGGCTCCAAAGGAGGTAAAGGAGGTTAGTTGGCCATGTCTTATATTGATCACTATGATGGTATATCGACCCATGTTAGATTAGAGTTTTTAATTTGCAAAAAGATGGTTTTCAGCTCCATTGTAACCCAGGTCTCTTCATCTTGCCTTGTATTTCCTATTTTAGCTATGGGTGGCAGGAACAATGAGATAATCATTGCTCTGTAAAAACAATCCAGATGAATGTTTTGTGTTTAAATGTCAGCATGACCCTGCTAGAACAATGAAAAACCTTGGTATCGAATCACATTTGTGTTGAATTTAGATTATTTGATGACTCAGTGGTATTTCTCTTTTTTAAAATGAGATAATCATGATGTAGTGAGGCTAAGTGTCTAATAGACAATATCCATTGGATCTCACAGCCTAATAGCTGGATCTCACAGTATTTTTAGTGCAGATTTTGTCAATTAACTGATTAGCTGATTAACTGAAAATGTTTTTTTACAATCCGTAAATCATTTAAGTAATTTATCTAGAAAGATGACAAGTTTTTAATAGTCCAAGTTTCACAAATGAAGAAATTTGGTGCTTTTCTCTGTTATATACAATTTTACATTAAATACGTTTGGGTTTTGGAGTTTAGTCAGACAAAGTACAATAGTTAAAAATGTCACGTTGAGCTCTCAAAAAATTGTGAGGGGAAATTAATAGATTAAAAGATCAATCCCCCAAATGACTGACTGAAATCATAAATACTGAAAAACAATTGGTTTGTAGTTAGAAGGTTAAACATCAGTAAACATGCAATAAATGAGCAAACCAATGAATAAACAAACACAAAGATGAGACTAGAAGCTCTAAGGCAGTACAGACACACACAGTATCGTGTGCGAAAACAGAGGTCGCCACAATCATTTTCCACGGCAATCATGCACTCACACTGAAGAAAAAAATATGGAAAACACTATTCAGAGCTGTTGTGCAATTGACTACTCAAACAGATTCATATAAAATTCAGGCATTCAGGACTGTATGTATAGAAAACAGCTTGAAGCAATCTGATCCAGGGGGCTATCCACTGTTTTCTGAATAAAACATGTAATAAAATCATATTTTTACCAACCTGTCCACAGACAACTACAATATCCTTTGAAGTCCTTGTGAAGCTTTCGAACAGGAGCAAGTGACTCTGTAAGTGTCTCACGTTTCTTTCCTGTGGAGCTACATGTGTCAGGAAACTTGAGTTCTACCTTTTCATAGCTGCCAAGTGTTTTTTGGTGTTGTTTTGCCACTCAGGAATGAAGAAAAGGTGACACGACCCTCCTTACAAACACAACATACAATATAGAGTATGTATTATAATGTTGTGTACGTTACGTAGGAGAAGTTTGAAGACACATATGGGCCAATAAATACAAGTATAAGTACAGTTAATGATGCAAACACAGTCGTATGTTGTGAAACATTTGTATTATCTTGTGCAACAGTATTTAACTGATAATAGGTGGGTTCAGATTGCAGAATTAGCAGAGAGCGTGTTAATACACAGACTCTTAATTACTCCAGCAAACCTGGATAGTGATATTATCTAAGTTGAAAGAGTCATCATGAACGAACAGGAATGTTGTTTTGTGTTTTAGAATCTCATCAACAAGTCTTTCAAAGGGTCAGCATCTCATTAACATCACTGTCTTTCTATCAGTGTCTTTTTCTTTGCTTTTCTCTTTTTTCCTCTCTCTGCATCTCACACTATCAGTCATGCACACATGCACCCGCACACACAGTTACACAGTAACACACACCCTTGGCTGAAAAGCGTAGGCATGCAGAGTTATTAGTTTTTTTTTTTAGAATGACTTCAAACAACTAATGTGTCCTTACTGTTAACATTTCATTCCACATTCAGATGTTGTGTCACTTTTATATGAAGTTCATATATGAAGTGTGTGTTCTTTAAAGGGGGCCTATCCCTGCCGCCCAGGGCCTCTTGACTGCCTCTCCTTCCTAAACATTAGATTCAAAAAAAGACATCACTGTATATTCCCCATGCTGACTAATAGGTGATCTGGTGGATTTGCAGAGCATAAACATCGCAGCAGTGACAGCTTATCAATCAAACATATTACAAAAAGAGAAAAACATTCAGGGATTACCATGCCTAGGTAAATAAATTCCATCATCAGGAATCAACTCACATGTCATGCACAAGTCAGGCAGACATGCTGCAGGACAGGTAGACAGATGATCAAAGAGACAGTCAGACAGGCATACAGATATGCCCTGTTAATCACAAATTGACAATGTGTGCAACCTCTGCAGAGGGTCAATAGCTTTTCATGGATTGGAAATTATCTTCATTTAATGAGATGTGGGTGAGGATTACAGATAGTGAAAGCACAGAAAAGTGAAAGGGGAGGCACCTGTGGAGATAAAAAAAAAAAAACAGACCAAAAGCAGAGATCGAGGGAGACAGAGAGAGAGACCTCAACAGAGAGTTACATGTAGAGGTGTTGAAGAGGAAGAATGAAAGATGGACAGAAAACAGACAGGGAAAAAAGAGGAATATGAGGAGAGAGAGGGGATGGAGGAAGAGAGAAAAGGGAGATGGACAATAAGAGAGTGACAGAAATCAATAGAGAGAAGTGGGCAGTGCAGAGGAAGAGAGGCTGAAGAGATGAAAGGCTGTCTGCTGATTTGTTCCCAAACTGGAGAATTGAAATTGATCTCAGAGACAGGTTTGTGTGTCTGTGGTGTTGCAGTGGCTTTCATGTCAGGAGTTGTGTATGTATACAAGCTTATAGGTGAATAGTTGTGTATACCTGTATGAACTTTGTGTAGTGTGTGTCTGTGTTCACACAGGCATATTAGAGAGAGGGTGTGTCAGGTCATCAGGTTGATCGACTGAAACAGGCAGACGCAGAACGGCACACACTTCTGGAGTTTGGTCAGATACTATTTAATAAGGGTCACATATTTTCAAATGCCTGGTACTGCTGGGTGACATACTATTTGACTGGGTTAAACTTAAACTGCAGGGCCAAACATTTTTATCTCTGGCTGAACTTAATTTCCTCTGAAGTGGTTTCAAAGGGAAGAAAAACAACTTTATCCATGTCACTATCTGCGAGTTGAAATCTCCCCCATTCTTTGGTGAAACCATTTTATTTAAGTGCATTGATTGTGTGAGTGTGTGAGTGTCTGTGTTGCACAAAGATCATATTGTATTCATAATCATAAATCAAATCAAAATCCTCCGTCATCTGCAGGGTTTAAGGTGTTCTGTTTCAAATATGGAACAAATGCCTTGAGTATAAAAGAAATCAGAAGGGGCATTGAAAACGTACTAGAGGAATTCATCGACACAAATTGTTTTCCACAACACAGAGCACCTGGTATTTATAACGCCTGAATACTTTTGGAAGCAGATGTTTGTTCCATAAAAGGAATGATTGTTTGAGTATATAGATCTACTCTGAAACACCTGCGTTCACTTCCTGAAATTTCTTATATATTACATAAAACATGTAGTAAGATACATTTCTTTTCACCTGCCAGTAATCTATGAACCAGATGCGGTAATATTTTCTCTGTTGTTAAATAATGAAACAAAATTATGTTTATGTAGAAACACACTGTTTAGTTTTCGTGGTAGCCCCGAAACAGTACCCGGTGGCTCAGGTACATTATATTTGTGTTTTATTCCACCCTTCCCTAGTCCCTGTTACCTGCAATGTCTTTTTTTTTATTCTGCAATTTTCCCCTAATGATTTTCTATTTATTTATTTATTTCTTATATAGTGGCCAATAGTATTTAGTCTGTATTGATCTGAAACTTCTGCAATGTTGTTCTGACATTTGCTTAGTTTTTATAGTTTTGAACTATAACTGTCGTAAAAGTCACACAATTGCTCATGCTCGGCAGTGCCTCTTTGTTAGAGGAGACACACATTGCACGGGGCAAGACACTTAATTACGCAGGACATAACCCAGCATATGACAATACAGAAAAAAAAACAAACCCTGCCCCTACCATTAATCTGTGTTTATTGTAATTAAAATAAAAACTGGAATTGGTGTGCAATCTATAGAACTACTCAATGCAATGTGTCCACCAATCTAATGGCTCTTTCACCTCATAAGCATGTAAGTACAATTGACATAATGTACATGAGGAGCTGGATATTAATCTCCCCCGGTCAGCGTGTTACTTCTGATGAGCTATCATTTCCCCAAGGATGCCAGGATCCTTTCAGATCTGTACAAAGGAAGCGTTAATCGCAAGCGGTATCATCCGTCATCCTGTGCATACAGTTAAATCACAGCGTGATTAGTTTCCCGTATCACAGGTAACATGGGGACAAGGTTACTCTATCCACTTCTGCCTCATTTACTCGCTGTCCACAGCCTAGGCGGGATACAATAAACACAAGGGCTGGGATTCACAAAAGTGTGGAAAGTTTTCTAATTATATCTCTTTGTGGGGCATGTCAACAATTCTTTTCTTGGCATATGTTAGAGAGTGAATTTGGTTTGCTGTGACATTTTCTACTTTCGTTATTATTGAAGATATTTATTGAACAAGTTAATAAGGTTGGCGTAGTGAAAATTGAGCCTGAGGTTAGAGATTCAGGTTCAGGGTTGACTCGAAAGGTTGCTGATCTGTAACTTTGCATGTATCGGCAATTTTGTACAAAATTTGGTACAGGCATTCATGGTGCCCAGACGATGCATCTTTATGACTTTGCTGATCCTGTTACCTTTCCTCTAATGGCAACATGGAGTTGACACTTGTGCTTTTGAACAAAATATCTCAACAACTACTGAACGAATTGCTATCAAATATTGTACAGACATTCATGTCCCCCTAACGATGATTTGTAATAACTTTGGTGATCCTTTAACTTTTCCATCTAGAGCCATCGTCTGGTCAAAATTTCAGTTCATCCAAT